>NW_006912959.1:10398-155254 GCF_000585535.1 Cladophialophora psammophila CBS 110553
ATACTCTTAAAGAAGATACTCTTAAAGAAGATACTCTTAGAGAAAATACTCTTAGAGAAGATATTACTAAAGAAGTTATCGAAGATAACTATAGTGATAATGATTATAGTGAAGACGACGATAAAATACGATTATTACTAAAGAAAATACTCTCGACGTTTAGTTACGACTATTTAAAATCTTTAGAGAAACTTCTATTATAGCGAGATATAGATACTCTTAGTAGCATCGGAAATCTATAGATAATAAATTACTATAATAATAACTCTATATAGATCGATGAAGATAACGAAAGATCACTCGGCGATGACTTTATTACTATCGACGGTGACGAAGATAAAATAAATCGTACTATACTAAATTAGTAGATAGCTCTTTAAATATAGTGAAAAAAGTTTATATAGCTTAGCTCTAAAATACTCAAAGAGATATATACCTTCTTTAAAGTCGACGTTAAGTAAGCGAGACGGTACGATGACGAGTTCTATATCGACGGTATACTTCGCTCACTACGAGTATACTAACTATACGGAATTTATTTCACTCTACGCACCGAGTTACGCGATATTTAATAAGTAGATAGTATTACTATTCTCTCGATAGGTACGATTCTATTAGTAAACTAATCTAGATTTAGTAAGTCTACTTAATTTATAACGATTATTACGACGACTACGCTCTTAGAAAGAGTATAGAACGAAGTTAATAGAGCTTAGATATCCTTCGACTCTTAAATTTAGTCGACGTATTTATTAATATTCGAAAGAGATTATTAATAAGATAAAAATATATTCTATTCTTCGCTTAAGCTATTCGCGATCTATTATTCTTACGTAGAGAGAAACTTATTATCTAAGATACGATCTATACTAGAGACGATGATATTAGTAATATCTAATACTCTTCTTATTAATATAATTAAAGAATAATATAAGTAAGTGAATATAAAGACGAATAAATTTAAGTTCTACGTCTACGTATAAATAACTAAAGAGTCGGGTAAGAAGACTTAACGCGCTCGGCTATAGATAAGTAATAAAGTAATAAAAACTAATATTCGGAAACTCTATATAGAAAAGAACGATGCCCGTACTCTCTTTACACGAGCCGAAAAGTCTCTTATCGAGCTTTATCGATACGTCTTTATTATCGCCGCGCTATTATATAAGATAAATATAGTTAATACCGAAATTCATAAACTTCTATATAGCCGATACGCTCGAGATAAATTTCATTAGAAACTAAGTATCTCGAACTTAATAATGATGAATGCGCGGAAACTTATCTTTAAGCGCTCTAGATGAGATCGTCTCACAACGTCTAAGATTATAATAATATTAGATATACTAATTCGACTCGGCGTAAGAGACTTAGTAGAAATATCTTCTCTCTAAATACTCTACGCGTACCTTAAGAAACGTAAGGAACTTTTAAACGGTGTTACCCTAAGATCGCTAAACTAATCTAAAAATTAGTAGTAAATAAAGTTACGTATGAAGAACGATTTCTAGAGATCGTATACGCCGTTCGGACTGTGCGAACTAACTACTTAGTAGCTAAGAGAGAAGAAGTAATATACGATAAAATAAATGGCGTTACTATTAGTAATTATAATTTAGCGTACGAGAGATACTAAGTAGCTTAATAAAAAGGTTCTTCTTTCGCTTCCGCGTATACATTATCGTCTTTATACGATTTAGATAAGTAAGATAAATATAAACTACGTTAGAATAATACTTTATAAAAGTTTTAATAATAAACTATAAATAATTAAGAATAAAAGTGAAATAACGGGTAGCGAGCCGATATTTAGTAGTTTATTCTCGATTCTACAGAAATATACGACTTTACCGGGACTCGTAAGAGTCTACGCTAATAATAAGTATCTAAAGATCGTAGATAACTCTAAAAAATTCGACTTCGAAGTGAAATATATAAAGAAATAAAAAGTCTTCACTAAAAATATCGACGACGCGGCTAAAAGTATATACTACTAACATCTAATACTTCTAATAAATAACGCTCCGAAATTCCCGATTCTATAGTCTATTCTTATTAAGTAGCTCTAGAAAATAGACTTTCTTAGAAGACTCTCGAAGAGTATTGTTTTCGCGAAGAATAACGAAACTACCCTCGTTATATTTAAGATATATTCGGGTTAAAGAAATAACTATGATTAGAGACTAACCGAGTATAGTATATTAAGAACGTAATGACTTAGGCTTTATTATTTAAGATTATTACGGCCTTCGTATACGATTCTATAGATAAAGCTCTACGTCACTAGATATTAGTTGACTTCTAGGATGGAAATAAAGTTAATATTCTTATTGGTGTATTAGAAGTATTAGGTACGGGTCTAATATTAATAAGAGCTTAATTCGTTATTTTAATGAAATAGTAAGGCGACCCCGGACTATACGAGTAAATAATCGATCGAATATTACGTAGAGGTAACTTTAACTAGAATGATCTTAATATCTTTAAATTATACTACGATAACTTCTCGTCTAAAGTAACCTTACACTAAAGAAGACTCGGTCGAGAGGAATTCGCTAACCGGATTAATTTATAAATACTAAATAAAATCGTAAATATAGTGATTATCGATACCTTAAACGACGATTCGAAGAAAGACGATAGTGATGAGTTAAGTGGAGCGGGTAATAAGATAGATGTTAATGACGATAAACTTATTATATTATCGAATAATAAGAATAATAAGCGTAGTTAGATTAAGAGAATAAAACTACCACAATCTAAGAAACACTAAGGCTACTATAAATAATTAGTATCGAATATAAATAATTAAGTAATAGATAGTACGTATAATTAAACGTAAATATACTAAATATAAATAGAAATAACTAGATATAAATAGATATAGTAGTACTCTATATATATACTAGAATATAATGTGCTTAATATAACTAAATATAACTAAGTACGGATTTAATTATAGGCTTCGAATAAATGTACTAAGACATAGTGTAATAGAGCACTTTAGGATTCGGCGTATATATATAACAACGTATAGAGACCTATTCAGTAGATCGGGAATCGAGAATCCGTTTCTAGTTAACGCTGACAGGGTAACATCATAACTAACACCACCCCTAGGGAGGCAGCGGCTAAAGTAGAGAGCGTCTAGCACGGCGACGGCGTTAAGAAGTAAGAAAGAGCCGACGAAATACTTAGGAATAGATAGACGACATTAAAAATATAGAATACTCTATTAAATCTGTAAAGAATGGCACACAGCCAACACTATGAATTGTTCAGCACTGCCCGCCCTTTTATGACTACGAGTATCGATTAAGGATATATTAAGCAATATAATGCGCACTTATAGTTATAGTAGGGCGGCGTTGATAACTAATAGTAGACGTGGGCTCTCACAGATGTTAGCTTAGCGTCCCATGAGCGGCGCTGGGCTCGCTGGGCCACCACGGCATTCGGGAATGCTCTGGGCCGCGGGAAAAATTGCCGATGCTCCCGTCGACTAGACTAGATAAGCGAAGACTCTCGGAATTAAGCGGTACGAGTCGCAGCGGTTAGAACCGCGGATTTAGACGAAGACGAATAGACCGAATATATAGTTTAACTACTTAAATAAGATAGAGAATCTCTAGAAACCTTCCGAGAGCTCATTTACGTCTATAAATACGAGTTTACGACGAATAACGATGACTAACTAATATATTAGTCGGAATGAGGACCTTCTCTCTATCTTCTCTATATATTTAGAGCTGATTTCGTAGAACGTATTTACATCGAATTTAGCTATCTAGGTTACCCGGGCCTAATGGGAATCGTAACTAATCGCGGCTAGTGGCTATCGATCGAAAGAGATATTCGTAGCTTTATAAAATACTACCCGGTATATTAATACGCATAATAACAACGAACGAACTAAAAACGAGAACTTCTATAGGTTCTATTAAGGCGTAATCTAAATATATTCGATCGCTGAGCCGTAGACCTCATCGATATCCTTCCATAAACGCCCGTAGATAATCGATGAATCTTCACCGCCATTAAATATTTAACGAAATAATCTATTATCGTGGCCTTACCCGATGCGAAGATTAAGATAGTAATTCTCACACTATATAATTACGTTACGATAGTTTACGAGCTAATATAAGAAATTCTCTTAGATAATGAAACGTAATTTATTGGTCTTATCCTTAAGGTATACTTACGTTTACTTTAATTAAAACACCGCGTAATTAGCCCTTATTACCCCCGCACTAACGGAAAGATTAAGAACTTTAATAATATCCTCGGAACCGTATTAACGAAGTTACTAACTAATAAACTCACGATTCTCTAGAATTAGTATCTATAATAGGCGATCTTCGCAATACGTATCCGCGTATACTCGGGTATAAACTAGTCGCCGTATTACCTACTATACGAACGATAACCTCGCCTCCCGGGTGATCACAACGAATTACGACTATAAATAATCACCGAGGCTAACCGGGAGAACAGCTTAGAACGCATTGAACGGATGCAGCACGCCCGGATAATCGCGAACGAACGGCTAGTTAAGAAGGCGATTAAGGTATAAAAGATTCGCGTAGATAGGGTCAAATCTTCGCCATTTATCGTAGGCGACTAGGTTCTAGTGCGAGCGGAAGCCCGTGCAAAGTTCGAAACTCGATGGTATGGCCTATATAAAGTTGTTAAAGCACTAGCCCTGGGTACGTACGCGATCGCAGACCCACAGGGCAATGTCGTAAAGACACTCGTCAACGGACAACGACTTATAGCCGCGAACTGCGGCGACAACGAAATTAAGACCCTCTAGAATTCCTCAAAGATTTAAGGAGCTCTTCGAAAACGGAAAATCGAACTAACTGAACCATCGCCTAAAGTCACAGAGTTATTCGAGAAGGAGAACTCGAATACACTTAGTTACGACGAACTCTCCACAATGACAAAGGAGGAATGGCGCCAACTAGAATAGAAGCAACGGCGAGGACTAAGTGAAAAGAAAGTGAGGTCAACAGTGAGCAAAAAGTGAAATGGCCCGGCTCGGTCCCCGTCGCAATCGGTCGTAACTCCCGTGCGTATTAGGTCGTAACTATACGCACTAGGTCGAGTCTAGTGGGGGAAGGGTGTGAAATACGCTAAGACGCTAGTAATTATGGCTATAAAAGCAGCCTCTCCGACCAGATAGATTGAGAATAGTCCAATACACTTTTACACTTCATTTCACACATGTGCGACCAGCTGAAAATGGCCAGTCCCGTTAGTGTCGCGTACAGTCGCTACTTACAGCACATATTGCTAGCTTCGTATAGCCCTATCCTCTCTCTTGTCTTGTAAGGTGTCCGCTCACTTGACACTAACTGCCTAGGGTGTCCGGCGAGCCGAGTAGCAGGCACTGCTGAGTCAATGAAACAAGCAAACAAGGGCCAGAATTAAGTTGTAGCGGGCATCTTCTCTGAGCCCAGCGGGCAGGACGACTGATATTGGGTTCCAAGCAAAGAACGGCGGCTTCCTGGTCGATTGGTCCAAAGGCGAGATGGCGTTTTGGGCTAACGATGACTCGACATGCATGTGGCCAACGATCTCGACGCCGAGCACGCTTGGGCACGCTACGGCGCCATTCCGAAGCAGGAAGACAATTAGGACAATGGGGGCCAAAAGATGGCAGCCGAACAGGGCTGTTACTGACTCGCTGAGTAATAGAAAAGGAGGACAAGGAAGAGAAAACAATTGCATTGATTGCTTCCAAGACCTTTTCACCCGGCTTCTCTTCTCATCCCATTCCAACAACAGCTGATCCGACCACCTCACTGACCAGCAGATCCCGACACCCACCCCGTCCCCGAGTCCTCACTTCAAGCACCAATCTTCGCAATCGGCAGTCCCTTCAAGTCCTCAGCCGTGTACTCGTCATGCCTCTTGAATCCCAGTCCCCCCACACCGCTGACGCCATCCTGCCTGCCCAATAGAGTCATATCCAGCCAGGTAAGGGTGTTGATGATGGGCTCTCCACCGCGCGCGTAGCTGCTGTAGCTGTGATAGACCTTGCCCTCGTCGCCGACGCCGGTCAGTTGCCCGCCGAGCACGAAGACCGAGTGGCCGGGTTGCTCGCCCTTTGCGAAGTAGGATATGCCCCGCTTCTCCATTTCCGCTTTGTTCTTGAAGTTGTAGTTGATGGGCTTGACCGCTTCGTCTTGCGTAGCTCCGAAGTCGTAGTTGAAGCTCGACCCTGACGACGAGACCCAGGGGAATGTCCAGCCCATGCGCTTCTTGTATGCCCGGATCTTGTCGATCGGGGCACGGCTCACGGCGACGAACGTGGTCGAATGGCCCTTCAAGTGGCGCAGGTCCGGAACCGAGTCGCCCAACAGAGAGCAGCTGGGACATGCGGCATCCCAGTCCGGGCTGAACATCAAGTGGTAGATGATCAGCTGAGGGCGTCCGTCGAAAAGGTCCGTGAGGTTGACCTCCTTCCCGTCCTCGTCGGTGAAGGTGTACGGGCTTGTGACTTCGACCACGGGCAGCGCTCGGCGCTGGTGGGCAAGCACGTCGCGAGCCCGCGTGTTCTCCTTTTCGGCCTCAAGGAGAGACAGGCGGAGAGGGAGGTACTCAGCCTGCGAGACGATCTAATGTCGGGGGTGGTGGTTCAGCGAGGCCCAAAACAGCAGGGAGTCAGACAGAAAAAGACTGAGAAGAAAGGGCGCCGGCGCAGGTCGGCGATTTGATTTTACCTTCACATTGGCCATTTTGTTTTTGTTTTTTCCTTTCCAAGACTTCACTGGATTCTAAAAACGTCAAAGGTTTTGGAGATGTCTTTTGCTTTGCGGTTGGAATATATCGCCAACGTCAAGCAAGGGTGAAGTGCGACTAGAGTCGAGGACTGTGGCTCTCTCTGACTGTGGATTCGAAGAACGTCGTTCGCTTGCCTCGCTTGTTGAGAAAAGAGCAAAGAGTAGAATCCAGCTCACCTTTGGCGTTGCCCTTTTTATATTCCTCTCCCCCTTCTCTTTCTCGCAAATTGTTCGTCGCCGCAGCCTGGGGAGAGAACACTCATAGCAAGCAGGCGGGTTAAATTGTCCCGCCGCCGACGTATCTCAGTGTCCGGAATACGAGAGACGTTCTCTTTCCCTCTTTACTGCCACAGACATACGAGGATCGACACCACCATTACCTACGGCCATTGAAACCTGAAGTTTCGAGATCAGCGAGAAACGCGCCGTCAGGTGATTTGGCGCGCTCTCTCAATCCCGGCAAGCCGGCCTGCGTCTTTCTGCCTGGCGGTGCCTGGAGCTTCCCTCATCACGCGCCTCAGGGTCAGGAGGTTGAGCAAGGACAACAGCCTCAATTTCTAATCAGCGCTGATAAATCACCCCCCGCTTCTAAAGCATGTAGACCTCTTTGTGATAAGTCTTAGCTTACTATTGTCTCTCTAGGCGTTCGAGTTTGACGTACGTAAACCAGAAGCTGATGCGACTACCCCCTCGATCAGATAGTTGTCAGTGAGCGAGAGCATCTATCTGTATAGCATTTGCCAACTGACACCAATCCATCTTCGAGGAGAAGACAACCCCCAACATGCTGGGGCTGGACTTAAGGAATCCAGATACATCATGAGGAATCCAGATACATCATGAGGAATCCAGATACATCATGAGGAATCCAGATACATCATGACCTCCGCCTGCTGAAGGCAGCATTATAACTCTGAAGAACGACAGTGGGGACAGCCAGCTCTCTTTTCTGGCGGCTTGTTCGGACACAGTCCAGATTTCACGCCCTTTCAAGCTTCGGCCTCCTGCTTGCGCGGAGTAAAGCACAGACTCAGGGGTGCCAGTTCCATGGTAAAGGTGTCGAGAGTCTTCTCAAGCAGAGTTGTCCCGTCTTCACCAGGACCAAATGTGACGTCGAAGTTCAAGAGTATCTGAGCAGTCACGGAGCGGATTTCCATCAAAGCAAGCTGTTTGCCGATGCAAGAATATGGGCCTAAGGAAGACGAACGTCAGAGCACAGTGGAACGAGGAGGCAGGGAGGTAAGCTCACCTATAAGGAAAGGAGCAAACGCATCGCTGCGCTTCAACAGTTCTGGCTTACTGTACCTGAAAAGATCATTAGCTGAGTGAGCTGACAGAGTCATATGGTTGTTCGCTTACCACCGCTCTGGAATGAATTCATCTGGATATTCATAGCATTCTGGGGCTGGGGGTGATCTTCAGCGCCGGTCCACACATCGGGAGGGGTCAACTCACAACGGCACAAAGGATATGAAGGTGCCAACACATTGACATTACCGGGAATATATGTACCTCCCACAGTGATGCCTTCTGGTGGCGTGAGCCTGGCAACTCCGCTGGGAACAGGTGGGTGAAGCCTGAGCGCCTCATTGATCGCACCATTCAAATGCTTGAGAGTGAGCAGTTTGGAGGCTTGCAGATCGCCACTCAGAGACTGAATCTCTTCTCTCAAGAGTTCGAGTTGAGATTGATCTTTGGCCAGATGATAGAAAAGATGCGTCAAGGTGGCCGCAGTCGTGTCACTTCCAGCCACAATGATCAACCGCGAGTCGCCAGTGAGCCAGGCACGTTCGCTGTAATCGGTATCCGTCATGGGCGGAGACTGCAAAATCCAGGAGGATATGTCTGGTTTGTTGACTTTCATCTTCATTCTTTCGTCCATCATATCTTCACAGAACTTGATGAACCTCCGGAATTCTTTAGTGATTTGAGGGATGCTGCTGATGATGATGAACAGCCATGGCACAGGTCCAAAGACTCCAATGCCGCGCTGCCCAGCGTTGAGGATCTCGATGGCCCAATGCTTCTGTCCATTCTTGAGCATGTCGAAGTCTTTCGCGAAAGCCAGATCCCCCATGACATCGAAACTGTAATAGTTGAACCACTGTGCGGCGTTGATCGGCTGTCCAGAAAAGGCCCGGATCTGTTCGACGAGGCTCTGGGTGTACCGTTCAACGCGAGGTTCATATTCGCGAAGCGCTGAACAATTAAAACACGTCAGTAGAGTAGAGCACTCGATATCCAATGCTATCCTTACAGTTTTGTGTGAACCCTCGAGCCCACGCTTTCCGACGGAGATCATGATGCCGTCTTGATCTTGTCGAATGCATCGACGTCAAGTCAGAGTTGCCTTCGTATCCAGCTCCTTTGGTACATTTGGAGGATGCTCCATAAAGCACTTCGACCGCATCGGGATGGACGATGGAAACTTCATTTGGTCCTGTTGAGAAGGTCAGCAAACACACCGTCGTCGTCGTCGTCGTCCCCATCTTCTCAGCGCTACCACGAACCGGTCCGAACAAAGGTCCCGTATTTCGCGTGCATTCTAGTCATGTGCTTGTAGTTGTCGATGGTCGGAGCCACCTTCCAGACGTGCCATAGTTTCGACACCTTTGCTCCAAATGGGCCGGGAAACGAGTGCAGTCTATGGAAGAAGGTTCTGTAGAGGAAAAGGCTCGAGTATAGCCCTGTTAGGTATGTGGTGTAGAAGGCGGCAGTCTGCTGGACAGCCAACACCAGGCTCACCCCGAGAGTGACCTGCGCGGCGGTTGCGATGACAGGAAACGTCAGAAAAGCCACAAAATACTGGAACGCTTGCCGATGGTGTTCGCCATGGATGAAATACGCCAGGTGAGAAATCACGCCCAGGACTGTGCCTGCTGCGGCAATCTGGAATAAGGAGAGGATCATGGCTGCACAGTGGTCGTTGTCAAGTGAAAAGGAGCAGCCCTCTTCAGAAGAGCGATCATTCTAGAGTGAGCATGCCAGTTTTGTCGCAGCCGTCAGATTCAGGCGGAGGATATGTATACGTACGAGTCAATACGACGAGGTCAACACCAGGGACGGGCGGGGTCGCGCTTCTTGTTTGTCGATACATCCAGCACCAACACCATTTGCACCATTCAGAGCAACCGCAACTGCCTTGGTGGTTGGTTCCCCGCGCCCACGGCATCCCGTCAGCCAGTCCTGCCGATTCCATGCCTCGGGAGACAGTCTGGCGAGTCGTCAAGTCGTCGAGTCGTCCACACATGATCGGTGCATATCAGGCTCAATGAAGGCTTACGAGGTTATGACACCCAGAATCCCGCCCATCTGACTGGTCGATGCCTCGGTCGCGGTCCCCGGGTCTCGGTTCCCGGATCTCGATCAGCATTTGACTATGGATGGTCGAGAGAAGGACAGACAGAAACACACTGGCAAATGGCACAATTGTTGATTTCAGCACTCATCTTACATATAGAAATGATGGCTAGTTGGCGCGGTCCTCGATGCCCTGCACGAAAGCAGCAGCCGCGCACATATCCTGCTGTGAGAATGGCTGGACACGGCTCCGACCAAGGACCTCACCCCCCAAAGAACCCAGTCTCCTGGCAGTCCAACGAGCACGAACCTTGCAGAGCATTGTGCCCTTGATCAACTCATCAACCCATTGGAGTCACCATCACTGTCAGCCATCCTCCAGCCTTTACAGTTGGGTCAAGTCGAAAAAGCGTCCAGGTGGTCAACGCTGCCCAACAACTGATCACTGGCACTGCCAGCATTCACCACTGTTGGTAAGCGGGATTCCAATAGCGAATGGTCTGGGTAATCGAAACAGCCCTAGTGTTTTTGCCTACAGCGTCCATCCACGGTCTGATCCTCGGCTCCAACTTCCAGCGCTCGCCATTGACTTCTCTCGGACGAGACCCTCGTGGAGGCTCGAGGTTCGTCTATCCAAGTATTGGGCTTCGTCGAGATCTTGACAGAGCTCTGTCACCACGATAACGAATCTTTGACCGGCAAACCAGTCGCGGGTTTCTTCCTATGAATTCCCGCGTGGAACCAAATGTTTCAGAAAAACAGGCAGACCATGCGACCCCGGCTTGGGTCAACCATTGACCATACAAATGACCTGGTTTTGGATTAGTCGATGCCGCAAAGGGAAAGGAGACGTGTCATGGCACCGACATGGGGTGCTTACCTCGTCCTCGACCGTACGCTTCGCGCTCAACCTGCAACTGCGACCGTCCGAAATAGTGATTTCACGCACCTACCCAGACAGTGGAGCCCGCTTGGCAGAACCGCATGCAGCTTTGAGGTATGTGACACACTGAATATTTCCGGCTCCCAGAAGACAGTACGCTGCAATTCAGCCCAATTCATCCTTGGTAGTGCGAGGGCAACCCTAAAGACACTGCTGGGGGAACGGGTGTCGACGCGACGCGTGATTGGGGCACCGGACACTGCGTGTGTGGGTGACGCCTTTCCGATCCAAAGCTCCTGTTCTTTTCGCGGGTAGATGTGCCCGTGGATTAATGTCGACCCGAGTCCCTCTGCACTCTGATGGGGAGTTCTTATTCTTACCGATAGCTTCTGAGAGCGCCACTGTCCTGAAGGTTAATTGACTCGCTTGTTGCGCGTGCGTAAACCAAGTTTCAGCTGTAGCCATTTGTCGGTCGTGCCAGCGTTGATGAAGACTGCAATCGCGCGAACCGCAGAACGCAACTCTTTGCCATCTGCAGTGACGGGGCTGAGGGACTATGGGCAGCGCGAGCACATCGCCCTGTCCTCCTGACCAGGACGGCCCAGCTGCTCCAACATGATCAGGCTTGGTCGGCATTCATCAACTTGGCCTTTGTCATGTACTGTTCGGACAGTGAACTGGCTGAATGTGTGGTTGGTGAGACCTTGGTGAGATGAATCTGAACATGGACAAAATAAATGATGTCAGTTTTGGAAAGACTACGGTCGACTGTGTGGCGATGACGCATTCTCTACGGCCGACCACAGCACATCCTCTAGTATTTCTCGCTCCTGGGAGTCAGGAGGGTCAAGGAGGGTTTACTAAAAGAAATTGCAACCCAGGCCTCTCTGCATCTTGAAAATGGTATATAGCAGACCCGTGAAAATGGCGACTTAACCGTCATGCCAGCACTTCCAGTGCTTTTTTTTCTTCTACCGTGGTTGGGAGAAAGGGAACGTGGAGATGTATCAGGCCGTCCATGTTGTCCACAGCGATTGGATCTCATTCACCAGCAGTAGACCGAGACCCATGGCAGCAGTGATCTCAATATAATGTTGAAGATGAGAGACCAGATACCATGGAAACACGCGTGTCTGCCAGTCTGCGATGGAGCCATTATTGCTTGCTCTTCGTTGTTGTGTTGATGGTGGCTGACCGTCCTCGGCCTTGGCCAGGCCAACGTAGCCCAAACGGTCGGTGAGGCGAACCCCCCAACCCGCAGGTCCAAGGAAGGAGGATTGATGGGCCAGAACTATAGTCGGTAGTGTGGGTGAGGCTATGGTACCTGAACTTCCAGGAGACGAGACCGGAGACATCTATATCCGTAGTGAGAGACTTT
This sequence comes from Cladophialophora psammophila CBS 110553, assembly GCF_000585535.1. Lineage (NCBI taxonomy): Eukaryota > Fungi > Ascomycota > Eurotiomycetes > Chaetothyriales > Herpotrichiellaceae > Cladophialophora > Cladophialophora psammophila. The sequence goes on from NW_006912959.1 coordinate 22,751, forward strand.
CTTCTGAGACGAACTGGCCCTCCGTGTGTAAGCAGGGCGATGTTTCAAGGGGCAATCGCATCCAAGCGTTCCTTGATCAATCAATTGGTTGATGCCCGATGCGATTGGACATTCGGACAAGTCTGGGCCTCGCTCACACAAAATATGCAGAGCTTGTTGTTGGTATAGCGCCTTGAGCGCCCGTGTGTTAGGGACCTCTGGAGTATCAGAATGCTTACAGAACACAAGAGCATTCGATTTCTGGTTCTGAGTCTCTCGATTCAATTCAGCTTGCTAATCGACTATCCACATGCCCGCGGCTAATTTTGCTTCACAGGTCGTGTTCGATCCCGCACGCCCGCCTCCAAATCAGAGCTCCATTTGGCACTGACTTCTGCTGCCCCCAGCTTTGCCGCTCCTTGCTCGTCATTTCTCGCCAAAACACACTTGCCCAATTCCCGGCGTCTGGCCCTCGAAAGCAGAAGGACTGATTCTGGTTATACACTCTATGACATAGAAAAGAAAATAAAAGGGATAATGCTGCATCATGTGGGGACGGCTAACGTCCCTTTTTCTGGTCTCGTGCTTTTTTGGGCGTCATCACACACGTTGATAGAGTGGAAAATCATGCAATGAGGTCTCGGGCGGCGAATCGTCCACGTCCACGGCCGAAGCGGCCTCGCCCACCACCGAATCTTCCTCCACGGCCAGAGCCAGTGTTCCCTCCCGTAGTGGAGTTCGAGCCAGTAGCACCGGTTTGAGTAGAAGCGGCGGCTGACGTGGTGGTGGCGGCAGCGCCGTTGCCATTGCCGTTGGCATTTCCGTTGCCAGCACCATTTCCGTTACCTGTAGCAGCGCTGGTCGCAGCAGCGGCAGCGGTTGTAGAAGAGGCCGCGGCGTTGTTGTTGCCACCGTTTCCACCAGCAGCGTTGCCACCGGCATTGCCTCCTGCGTTTCCGGTGCCCTGGCCGACAGTGAACTTCTGGCAATCATCTTGAGCACCTCGTTGAGCGACCTACATTTGATTAGTCTCAGACTTTCCTGATGGGGAAGTGCAAACTGGGTAGAACTTACGGGCATGAGCACAGGCTGGTGGTTAGACGCGCTGTTCATTGTGCAGACACGGTAAAAGCCGGCAGGGAGACCATTGGCGACAGTAGCCTGGAGAAGACCTTGGCCATTGCCATCGTCATTGATACCCTTGAAGAAAGCAAAGGTCTTTGGGTCTGGGGGTGTGGTAGGGGCCAGGGAATTGCCGAGATCCTGAACAGTGACGTGGCAGTGGCCAACAATGTTGCCGCCTTGCAGCTCTTGAGGAGCAGAGTAGTATGTGGTGAGTGGGTCAGTGAAGGAACCGGCGACCAAGTTGGTGAGCTGGACTTGAATATTGAAGGACTGGTTAGGGGTCAAGTCGTCTCCAGGGCCGGGGAAGAGAACGATGGCAGAAACCATGTTATTGTTGGAAGGAATGTCACCCATGATCACACCGTTGCAGGATCCGGCGGTGTTCTGAGTTCCATTGGTCAAGGTCTTGCCTGTACAGAAGTTGATGAAGTTGGCTGGGTCACTGGGAGAGTTGTCAGTATGTGGATCACTGTACACAAGTCAAAAGGCCCACAACATACGTATTTGAGTTCGATTGACCAGCGGCCAAATCAGGGTTACCGGCGAAGTTGCTCGCAGCTTGGACGTTGGACGCAAGCAAGAGAAGGTCGTTGTTACCGCCATTCCCACCAGCTGCGTTGTTGTTTCCCGTATTGGCATTGTTGCCTCCGGCGGCAGCGGCAGTGGTAGAAGCAGCAGCGGCAGCAGCGTTCGTTGTTGAGGCTCCAGTGTTCCCGCCATTGTTTCCGCCGCCGTTTCGATTGTTATTCCGCTGAGCAACGGCGCCTGTTGTAAGGCCCAAAGTGGCGACTGCCAAGGTCAAAAGCTGAGATGTCTTCATCATGTCGATATGGAGGTTTTTTTAATATCAAACAATGTTTCTTTGGAATTGGATTTGGGAGTGCGGGATCAAGATGATGTTTTCGGGATAGCAATCGAACGAGAGACTTCGCGGTCAACGCGGTCTGAACCAGGAAAAAAAAGGAGTGTGTGAAAAAAATTGCTTGAATGCTTTCAATACAATTGATGCGAAAGGAATGTAGAGGCACTGCCACGATGGAGAGAAGAACATGCTTTGATGCGAAGGAAAAACTGACCTCTTATGCATTCTGCTTGGCACTGGTCTCAGGTCTCTTCGGACCGTAACGTCGCTGAGGAGAACTGGATGTGTGGTCCATGGTGATTTCGTCTGAGGCCGCAAATGTTTCCAAGATGGAGGATGACACAGAAGAGGCTCACCAGGCGTCCCCGTGCGTCAGGTTGGGGAAGGCATAGTCCAAGCCTCGAAGGTTACAGGTTGGTCGCAGCCTGGCGCGGCAGTGAGGTTGGGAGGGCGATCAAGCATTGCCAATGTTTTGAGAAGACAATTAGCTCACCCAGAATCGAGACAGAATGGGCAAGGAGCGAGGACGGAGAGGGACCAAGATGAAGCTGAGATGGTTTCGAGAAGTGTCGGAGAATCCAGGGAGAACAGGCGAGTCTGAAACGGGCGGCTGGCCGAATGGCTCGGCTATTCGGCCAATTGGTCCTCTGGGGTCCGGTTAAGCTTTACCCAGGGGGTTCGAACTAGCTGTATCTGGACAAGATTCTTGGTTAAAGTGCTGTAGCCCGCATTTAGCGCACCCTGGTGAATCACTGGATGTGCTCTACCCACAATTTCGCAACTCCTGTCTTCTCCTGTCTTCTCCTGTCGACGTCACAATTCCTACATAAATCCCTCCAAGGTCCTCCCCAACCTCCATACTATCACTATCACGTAGCGCAGACAGAATCCTCCTCCTGCAATGTCCTCCTTTTCCTTCCCGATTCTGACATTCGCCAACGCCTAAACCACGATGGGCGTCGGATATGCCACATCCTTCACCTAAAAATATCCCTAACAAGTACCACGCTGGCCCCTCACTGGGTACACTCCGTCCCATCTCTTAGCTTTTCCGGAGTACCTACTCCACGATCTATAGAAACACCCCCTCTCCCTGTCACGATTCGTGGGCCACACTCAAGCTTTGGTCAAGCTTTGCTTGTGCCGATTACCGAATCGCGAAGTCTCCGGACTCAATATGAAGCGCTTCGCGGTTCGAGTTTCCAGCCAGCGTTCGAGGACTTACTGTGTACGGAACACACCCCTAAGGGAAAGGCTTCGATCCGGCGGGGCTGGCCAAGTCCTTGCATCGTGTAAGCACGGATAACGGCATCGAAGCGCCCACTACTTCGTTCTCGCGATTGCGTTGAGGACCAGACCGCTCGCTTAATCTTGTCCAGCTGAAGAAAGTACGGAGTACGAGTACTCAGTCGCACGTTACACGATCCTTTGAACCGGCCAAAAGCTTGTCAATCAACGTCGGAACATGGGCGGATCCATCTTGCTCCGTGTACGGATCTAGTACACCCGCTCGAGGAATGCTTGCTCACCCTTCGGTGTTGAAGCTATCCGAATTCTACTTGGGGCTAAAAGAATCTAGATTTCGTCAAATGGTCATTTGGCCCCATTCGCAGGGACCATGCTTGGGTATGTGCTCAATCGTGATTAGAAACCAAGAATTTCCCCTCTGAGATGCAAGTTGGCTCTCCCCGACAAGACCACGTTCGTGATGCTTGCCTTACCCTGTGCATCCGTCTTCACGTCCACTTCGACCGCGATGGTGCATAGTCTCCCCATCTCTGCTCCCTGTTGAATGCCAAATACTTTCCTCTCTGTTTTTGTCTCTCCCAACTTCAAATCTTGTGTCCTCTTTGTGAGTTCCGCATCTGCGCTTCCTTGGTCTGTGCGTTCCTCTGCCAGCTCCCGGGGCTCCAACGAAGGGTTGGCGCTGTTCAACGCCAAATAACAAGCCAAAGCACAACACGCACTCCCTGATCCTGGGTCCTCAATGCCATGCGAGATCATCCTTGCTTGGATATTATGAATAGTCGGTTCTCCAGGTTGTTCCGACTTTGCTAAGACTTTGTAGTACATGCAGCCGACGAAGCTAGGTGACCACTCGGCGTCTAGGTCGACTTCCGGGGATTTGCCCGCTTGCAAGGCGCCGAAGATCTCGGCATTGTCAGTGAGGTCAACGAGAGCAAAGGTCATGCCCTTGACGATTGAGACTAGAGGGAACGTTTTGTCTTTTTCCTTGTCGATTGTCGGGACGATTTGAATATGGGGTTGTGTGGTGATAATCTTCTCAATCGGAACGCGATGGGAGTGAATGTGGCAGTTAAAGGGGACTACACAAGCGGCCACCTGACGGTAGGGGTTGAAGAAGATCGGTATTCGGCCGGCCTTTGTCAGGAGAACGGCACTTTGCTTTTGGGTGTCTCGGTCAGTAGGGCCGCCGTAGTGCATTCTTTCAAGATAGCTGAATATCTGGCAAATCACGGTCAGCTCTTTTCACTTGTGAACGATCACGGCGAACAAACATAATACGCTGCCCCGATGACCTGGTAAGGTGGTCAGCGCTATCTCATATTCATCAGTCACTGGTTCTCGCGCTGTTGGACTTACAGGATGACCTGCAAAAGGTAACTCCTCCCCAGTCTCCGAGAATATTTCCAGCAACCGGGGCTGACCAGGGCCTGGAGCATCATGCAAAAACACGGTTTCGGAGTACCTGAACTCCCTTGCGATTTGGGCCTTGCGTTTCTGGGAGAGCGCATTCCCGTGCACGGAAACCAAGGCCAAAGGATTGCCCTGGAATTTCTCGGGCGAAAAGACCTAGAATTGGACGGTTCCCATCAATATCGGAGATCCTGGCGTTGGAGAGAAATAGTTGTTGGGGGTTTGGCAAACTGGGAAGTATCGCGCAGGCAGCAAGAACGTATGGCATGATATTGAAGGAGAGACATTTGCGATCGGGCTCCAATCTGAAGGTGAGAAAACGATATCCATAAACTCTCCAAATTAGAGAACACATCCCAAGTCCCTTTCGGCGTATTCCATATCTTGATCGCAGCACAAGGGCCAAACAAAAGCTGATCAATAACGCTGGCATATACGACAGAGCGTGCAAATGAGACATACCACCATGGTGACGAAGGTCTGAGGGCCCGACGCCATTTCCGTGTGGCTCGTCGGTGCGACAGTTGCAGGGACAGAAAAAGTGAGACCACAGATTGCTTCGCGAAAGACGTTATATGCCTCGATCTTGTCGTACTTCGTGCGGTCCGAGAGGCTCGATCATGATCTGATTTGAGAAGATGCTCAGCAGCAGGCTTCAGTGTCAGATGTGGCAGATTGATAAAGCGGTCTACGTTGATCACAGCTACGACATGAGCGTCGGAAGGGAGTTCGCGGCTCGGCGGGTGGATAAGCCGGAAAGATAATATTCCGTCCGAAGAGATCGGCAAACTTTCCATGTTCTATTTCCTGCTTTTACAGAAAATGTGGCAGTCAAGGCTGGCTCCCTTTTCTCGAAGTGCTTCCTACGTCCCTCGTAGATGTGTCTGCTATGCCTAGAAATGACATTACCTAGGAGGTACAGGCTTTTGTGAACACAGGCCACTACTCCTCCCATCCTCAAATCTGGCCCGTACGGAGCGCATACTGCCGCTTAATGTCCCGCAGCATGATACACAACCAACCCAACAACCAATCATTTAGGCCACGTCCCAGCGTTGTTCCCACTAGCAATGGCATTTCAACCGCTGCCTGAACAAGGTGATGCTCGTGTAGCCAGACGCCCGAAGCACTTTCCGCGACACCTGATAAGTCTCACCATCGATCTCGACCGACGGGTGTGACGGGTAAGGTATGCTTGCCTTGCATCGAACAAAGTCTTTCAAGCCGTGTTCTGAAGGAGAAAGAGCAGTAGGAAGTGGTCTAGTGTTTCGAGGGACCCGAGGATGGATTGGCCATTGTCGTGATTGGGATCAAGTTCGGGAAGGTCTCTTTGGTGCGAGAGAAGGACGTCGACGTCCGCAGCAGTTCCTCCCGCACACAGCTGATAGAAAGAGATCCCGTTCCTCCAACTCGGAAAGCTGCATCTCTTTCAATTGTGTCTGGAGACTGAAGTCTGGCTCAGATTTCTTCACCCCATTTCCAAAAGCTGCATTGCACATTTCTCGATGTTCTGACATTAGTTTAGAGCAGAACCCGGATCCGATCGAGCAATAGTTTGAAGAAACCAGGAGTTCGCTGGGGCCATATCATAGTACTCAAAGAGACCTAGGTGTCGACGTATAAAGTGATGGACAAAGGCTCTTGGGTTAGCAGCGTAGAGGAGTAGGGGGATTGTAAGTCCATGGAACGGCTGCCAATTCAAGACCGGTGCTAGATCGACCCCTCGCTCGATGATCATATCAATGACCTCTCTCTTTGCGTAGGCTTGGTTCTCCATAAGGTTTGCAAGTGTTGTTGATTGTGTTAACGTTGCCAGGGGGAGCCCCGAGTATCACGTACTGTTCAAGGCCGACATCACGCGCTTCGTAAGATCCTGTCTGATCAAATAAGAAGCGGTGAATTTTAGACCACGAGTCTTGTGTATGGTATTCTCCCCTGATTTCCTGGTTGCTCAAAAGTTTATAAGTCTGTTTAGAATCAAGATCATGATTCTCGGACTCACAGCATCACACTTACCTCTAGTAACGGCGCTGGGTTTTCCCCGTGGACTTCCGAGGGAGCAGTATCATGTCGAGGGATGTATCAGCCTGCGGGCAAACATGTCACGTAGACTTTGGACGTCGGAAGACAATAAGCAATCGAAAAGTCTCGGGTCCAAGTTGACATGCATTCACCGCATTTGCAGAGATGCCAAAGATGTTGAAGAGATAGCAACCTACATATCCGCTAGCCACCACGGAGGAATCTAAAAGAATTCGACGTATGCGTGGTCCTGGAAGGGTCCTGATCTGAATGGGAATTGCTGGCTTGTACCGCGGGCCACCTTGACTCTCAAAGAGCCAAACCAATAGTGACGCATGATGGCCATTCCTTCCGTCGCGGCCACTAGATGTCTAAAGGATCTCGGGAGCCGGGACCAAGGCCTGTGAGCCTGATGATAGCTCTGGTTGAAGCTGGCATTTCGAAAATTGCATTCTTCAAATGAATAGCTACTGCCATGAAGGGGCCTCTCCAATTGAGTAGAGACATATCGGAGCCGGTGTTGTATTCCACTAAGCTGTATAGCTTGTCGCAAGAGATGGGTTTCGATCCTACGCGTGGAGGAGCGTACGGCTTGGAATTCCTACTGATGAGCCGCAGAGTTGGCGACAACACTTTGTGAAATGGGATCAAGCATATGTCCTTTGCTTCCGAAGTCGATGTCTGTTGAAGCATCTGTATTAGTGGGGAGGCTCAATAGGCCATTCTCCAAGACATGCTTAGCGATCATGCAAAGCACAATGTTGAACTTGCCGATGTTTCCCTGCCGACGTGTCTCCAATTCCAGGATCTCTGGAGGAAGGAAGTAGCTCTGGACTCGAGTTCGCATGTGTATTTTCGTAATTAGTGCGTCCTACCTAGAACGAGACTTGTATCTTTTCAACAGGCTCTTTCAGCCGTACATAGTCAGCCGGCTCCGTGCATTGTTTCCCTGCCAAAATTGCCGTAACTCATTGGGAATCTCCTCGGTCGTGAACGCGCTGATGCGATCCTTAAGGTCAAGGAGAAGTGACTCGTGCTGCTGAAGGACGGATAGAAAACGCTTGAGCTCCTCGGGGGCCCGATCTAGCCTGCCGCAAAGCTCCGTGAGAGTTTGAATCAAGTCCACTACAAGCCCAACAAGCGTTGCAAGGCTGGCAGCGAAGCAGATGAATGCAACCGACGCTGAAGCAGAATCCATTGCGCGAATGTTGACGGCTTTCGAGTTGCAAGATCAGATCAAGATGTAGAGAAGCACGGAGAACCCAACAGGCACGGTTGATATATTTGAGGTGTACTGAGGCGTAGTTTGTAGGCGCAGGCGCTGCTATGCTGGGCAAGGCGCATTTGACTGCAGCAGCTCAAAGGCGCCTGGACGAATCAGAAAGATGGATGCCTCCCCACGACATTGGCGAGATTCCTGGTGTCACTGTTCATTTTTCCCGTAGGGCAGTAACTCTCGAAGGCAACGGCTTTCCGGATTGTCAACCACTTCTTTTGGTGGACAGAATGCGCGATGACCTTCTCCGGATCCCCAATCTCTCCAGCAGAAAATCGCCCAGCAATAACCCAGAAACAGTCAGAACGCAACCATGACGTTGGGTAAAGCTTGTACATTGTGTGATCATCTGAATCTGATGTATGGTACAGTGGAAGTTGAGCTAGCTGCGACACATCCGGTGCTCATTTTCGACGCTTCATGACCTTTACACACATCTCCTCTAGGCCATCCTTGGCCTCTCCGGGCGGAAAGGCGCTGATTGAGGAGATAGCCTTGTCAGCATATTCCTGTGCCAGGGCCCGTGTTTGCTCGAGTCCGTCGCTCTGCGAGACAATGTCCCTTGCCTGTTGATAGTTGTCAGCTCCTGATTACATCGACGTAAAGATATCGGATCGGATTCACCTTCTGAACATCACCTTCCTTTGAAAACTTCCTACCCACCAACAACCCCAACTCTGGCCTATTTCTCCATGCGAATAATAGCGGCGCCGTCGCCAAACCTAGCTCCAAGTCCGCACCTGCGGGCTTTCCCAGTTCGGATCCAGATATTGTATAGTCCAACATATCATCCACAAGTTGAAACGCCAATCCCAGATTTTTTCCATACTGATATGCTGCTTCGACTACATTCGGGGCACACTGTCCGAGTAACGCGGCCGCACGACAACTTTTACTGATCAGACTTGCGGATTTCAGGTATGTCTTTTGTAAATAGTACGAAATCGTCTGCTCGCTCCAGCTGGGATTCTTTTCATCACTCGCCGTGTTCTTCAATTGCATGAATTCGCCCTCCACAAGATTAGCGATCACTGTCGCAAGCAGCTCTGTGACCTCAGGATCTCGTAATCGAGCGAGCGCAACGGAGGCACGACCGAGCATGAAATCTCCTGCTAGCACAGCCATTTTATTTCCAAATGTGGTGTTTGCGGAGGGGGCGGAGCGGCGTGTGGTCGAGTGGTCTATCACATCGTCGTGGAGGAGCGAAGCGGTATGAATGAGTTCCGTGATCTCTGCCAGCCGCCGCTGCGAAGGGAGAATGGTGGCGTCATTGGGGAAGGCGTATTCTGTCTCAGTTGAGGCCGCTGTCAACGGCGACACGGAAGAAGAATATGTAGGTCGGTCTTGGTCTGGGTTCTGGTCAAGAAGCACCGACGGGTTCGTGATGGGCGTGTCAATAGCGCCTCTGGACAAAGTATGCTGCACATCGTATCTTGGCCGCGGCTGCTTCGCAGCAAAAGCAGTCGCCCTGGACATCAACAGCACGAGCAGTGGCCTAACATGCTTGCCTTCGCTCTGTGTATAGTACTTTGCAACTGTGTCTAGGATCGGGTGTCCCGAGCCAAGCAGCTGCCGGATGTTCTTGTTTAGGAATTTCAATTCTTTCGCGACAATCTTGAGAGGATCGATGGTAATGTTACCAGAGGGTTGTCGGGCGGAGGAGGGGAGGACCTCAGCGACGGTGCTTTGAATCTTTTGCACAGTGGCGGCCCATGATGATCGAGGAGAGGAGCTCGAGAAGTGACGCCTTGAGTGAGACAGGGCAGCCCGTGAAGCTGATTTTGGATACTGTGATCTCGTCCAACACCACGGGCAAACTGATGGATTTAGATTCAGTCGTGGCGAAGCTATTGTTGGGGCCGTGACTGCTGGCTGCAAAATGACCGTCGACTTCCGCGAAATACGCCCGCGTCCTCCCATGACGGCGATTGGCATTAATAAGAGCTAGCAATGGATGTCCATGAAGCGGCAGAAATCAGAACAGCCGGAGAAAATATTACAAGAAAAGAGCGGCAGGTGGAATGGGGAGCTCTCTCGTCGAGAAAGAAAAGGTTCCAGTCTCAGGGAGAACATCGGGACGCAGCGCGATTGACTGTTTTGACTTTTGGGGATTTCAAGGGTCGAGCATTAGGTAAGCAGCCGCCAGCTGATGGCGCTCCGATGGCACTGGGCGGCCCCTAGATACCAGGAGTTCAACTTCATCAAACTCAACGACGTCTCGCCTGGGACTCCTCGTTGCAAATCATAGAGGACTCTTCAGCTTCACTAGATCCGAATACGTCCACTGCGGCCGAAGGCGACTCGGACCATCTTACTCGACGTATCTCCCTTGGCCTACTCCGGTTTTCTCCTAGACGGGTGAGCCGTGTTCTAGTGAACACACTCCTACAGATACGTCAAGAGCGGAAGCATTGATTTCCGGGCGTCGAACGAGGATCTGATGGGATAGGTGGTCTGAATTCAGCTCACTTTGCCCTGCTCATTTAGCGGAGTGATCCGGGCAGTCTGTCCAACGCCCGTGGCGATTCACTCAACCCATATATCGAAACAGCGACAAGCTCTCACTGCTCTCGTCGCTTACCTCTGGAATACCCGTATTCGCTCAAGCAAACTTGAGAACACAGACCGCGAGGGACGTCCATCTCAGTTCAATGAGGCTGGAGCAGCAACCTCAGTAAAGGCCCAGATCCTTCCTCAGCCCGTACCCGAGCTTTCAGGCTATGAAGAGCCATCATAACATCTCAAATGAACACAGGGACTCTCAAGCTCGACGCCACTACTAAGGGCTCGACCACGGGGTTTGTCAAAGTCACATTTCCTCACTTCACACTGTTCTTTTCAGCCCACTCGCGCCAGTCCTGCCACTCGGAAAACGTCGCACTCGATTTCAGCCCCGTATACCTAATTGCCCTGAAATCCTGGACTTCTTCCCACGGCTTTGGTGATTGGGACTGTTGCTGGTCGCTTGCAGACCCTCTAATTGAACCCCGTAAGAGTCTCCTAGCAACCCCATGGCCTGCGTACCCTCCATCCCATCCTGCCTTCTTCATTAAACTTTCCACCGTCTCCTCTTTAGTCCAGCCCTGCTCAACTGCCACGTCCGGGAGATACGTCGCACCATGTCGACGACTCCGGTAGTTAAAACTAATCCGTAAGCCGTGGCGGCCCAGTGTCCAATCCATTGCATCCCGGCAGGGCTCGAAGTCTGCAAGTAATGTCAGAGAGCAGGAAAGTGCGGGCAACAGTGCAGCCGGGATGGGCGAGAATCTTGTGTCATCAAAGGCAGATGTTAACGCGTAGGTGGTAAGTCCCGACGCGAGTGGGAGGGCCTCAAATGTCCCTATGCAGCCTCTTAGAGCTTTGTGGCCGGAGCGGGCTACGGTGTTCCAGGTGACGAAGAGCGGGAATGATTCGGTAGCCGAGAGTTGTGATGCGTACGTAGGGCGAGCAGAAGAGCTGGAGGAAGTCGTGCTCGAGGGGGTTGTAAGTTGAGAATTGGAGGAACTAGCGGATAAGAGGGAAGGGGACGACGCCGACGAGGACCGCGAGGAGGAACTCGAAGCTTGCAATCGAGAGATGCTGGGGAGTTGAGGGCCGGCCTTGCTGTTGCTCTGCCGGCGATCAAAGCGTTGGATCTCTTCTTCCCCAGCTTCGTCGTCGTCCTCTTGCTCTTCCTCTTCCTCTTCTTCGTCGCCAGCTTCATCCTCGTCTTCAGACTCCGTCACATTGACATGATCTTTATCATTTTCTGGTTCTTCCTCTCCCGTAGCTATTCCATTAGGTCGACTGACTGATTCGTAGTTCTCATAAAGTTCGAGCACTTTGTGTAGAGTTGGGGGATCTCGCCGTTCAAAGCTGGCGGACAGAACTTCGAAACAGTAGAGGCAGTGCGCAGGACTAGCCATAGATTTCACCCGGCTCCAGTTGAGGAGTTCTGTGACTCTGTAGGAATGCAGCCAGGTGCCTCAGGAGGAAGAGAAGCAGTGAGATACAGAGACGCAGCTTGAGTCGACGGGAGTCTAGAATGCGCGGTTCACAGGCCACAGGAACACTAGGAGAGAGCGCAGATGAAATCCAATGTGAACTCGAGTGAGACGATAGGAAACAGGCAGAAGAGAAGGACGGAGAGCGAGCGTCGGAGGTAAGGGAAAGGAAAGGCTGGTACTGTAGATACGGTGGTGGTGTTGGCGGAGCAAATAACGCAGGTCGAGTTGAGGGTTGACGGGTTGACTCTGAACCGCCTCGCCGCCTCACCCCGGGCGGGTCCTCGTTATCGATCATCCTCATCATTGAGGTGGAGATCCCCAGGAATCACAAGCACAGCGTCAGGCTTCAGCTACCCAGCCCCCACTACGAATGCGCACGCCCACCAGTTCCTCGTTCAACACTCTTGTTTGTTGAGGGTACCTGCGGCGTACCAAGTAGGTTCATTTCCAAGCATCCACGTAGCCTACACTGATGCCCAAGCCTGCATCACTCTGGCCGACCGAAGGGCCAACGCCAGACCCAGCAGTGGCCCCAGGCAGTGGAGTCTTCGTCGTGCTCCTCTCCTGGCTTCTCTCCGTCATCGACGGGCTGTCTCCTTCGCCGTCGCTTTCATTCTCCGGTGGCACCAGTCTGACCGAACTTCCTCCTTTCCCTCTTCGCTCGCTCGCTCGCATTTCATCCTCTGCCTTCCTCTTCTCCCATTCCGCCACTAAATTGCGGTAGTAAACCTCTGCCTGCACCGTGATGCTGTAATACTCGGGTGTCCATCCAGCCTTGTTCTTACTCAATGGATCTGCGCCCGCTTGCATCAATGCCCGAACGGCTTTGAGGTTCCCCCATGCACTGGCGTTGTGAAGGCATGTATTTCCGAGCTCATCCTTTGCATTCACGTCTGCACCGTGCGCTAGGAGTATTTCTATCGTTCTGTTATCCTCCGGTGTCGCCCTTGACGGGCCAATGTTGGCGGAGTTGTTGAGATTCGGCTTAGGGATAATCTGGGAGGACGCAGCGAGGTGAAGGGGGGTCTGGCCTTTGAGATCTCTTCGATTTACCGTTTGTGGGAATTCCCTGCACAGGAGCTCAACAACGCCGGCTTGAGAATAGGCAGCAGCCAGGTGCAGCGGTGTTTGCCCATCTGTGTTGACAGAAATGCCCCGATTGTCATGGTGGGCACTGTAGATCCAGTCTTCAACTGGCCGAGTGCCATCGTGACCTAGGGAGATCAGAAATTCCTGGGTTGCAGTTCAGTGGTTTGTAACCGTGGCTCCTGTTGCGGCGCATACTTACTGCAATCTCTTCCAGTCCATACTTCGCAGCAAGATGCAACGACGTGTTGCTCTTGTCTGCATAATCCGGATTCTGCAGATATGAAAGATTGTGCTTGAGGATTCGCTGCACCAATGCAATATCGTTTAGCAGAATAGCTTGCCGTAGGGACAGGTCAACTCGGGTCATGGTCGAGTGTCAATATCCTTGTCAGAGGCACCGAGGGGAGCATGGCCGTGTGCGCTGACACAAACACTTTCTTTACATCAAAGGTCCACGACGAACTGATGGTGATACTGAAGACTCGGGGAAGGAAAGTTAAGGTGCGCCGCGGGGTGGAAACCAGTGTTGTACCTAGTCGCAACCCCTGGACAGTCAGGTACTTAATGAGCTTCCCCACACGAGGCTAAAGCACATCCAAAACCGGAGGAAGCATGGGCGCACTTGGTAATATTCCGTACTCCTAACATTGGCCTACACTGTTATCCTGGCCATTCATTATCTGCGCAATACAAATACATTTCAATGCCCTGGAAGGACCGACCCGCATGAAAGGTTGTGCCAGAGCAACAGATGACTGGCATAGAAACACGTCTCGGCCATCACGCAGCCTTCTTGCCCTTCTGGGCATCTCGCTCCGCCTTCTTCAACGCTCTTCTTCGGATATCCACATGCATCTTCTTGTTAACCCCAAGTAAGATGTTGTTCATCGGACCAAGGACGCCAGTGATCAGCGCGGCGACCAGAGCGTGGCTCCAGTAAGGGCTGCCACTGTATGGGTATCCAATGCTCCCACCTCTTCGACCAATCTTTGCCAATGTGGATTTCACAAACGCCTTTTCTGTCGGGACTTGCCAGTTCGCTCGGCGGATCTTGGACATCGAGGAGGTGACGAGATACGAATGGACAAAGAAAACGTCAATGCCACTCGGGGCCAGCTCGGAGGCAAGAGCATTGGACCATTGTTGAAGGAATGCTTTTGAGCCAGAGTATGTCGCCAACAGTGGTGTGGGGGTCAAGCCACCGAAAGATCCCATTGTCAAGATCAGACCCTTCTTTTGTGGTAGCATGCTTGGAAGCACCGTCTGGGTAGCCCGAAGTGTGCCCAGGCAGTTAATGTTGATGATGTTTGTCATTTCAGGCAAGGGTGTCTCGGCGAAAGGCACAGGGATATTGTGACTCTGGCCCACGTTGTTGATCAGGATGGCAACGCGTTTGCCTTGGACGAGCGAGGCCAGCGAAGCATAGTCTTTATCCAGATTTCGCGAGAAGTCCATGGCCAGCGTTTCCACCGAGACATCGGGAGAAGAGGTTTTGATCTGAGACGAGAGGGATTCGAGTTTCGAGGCAGTGCGCGAGACAAGGATGAGACTGAAGCCTTTCTTTGCCAATTGTAAAGCGTATTCTTTTCCAATGCCATCGGACGCGCCGGTCACAACCACCCATGAACCTTTGCCGCCGTACGAAGAGAGCTATTGCGCGAAGAAGTTAGCTGCAGGCTCTGCAAGGTGTCCTGCAGACTTACAGATTTTCCGGGCAGAATGAAAGTACTCAGAAACACCCTGGTCACTGTAAAGGCGACCGAGGCGAGCGTGAGCACCCCAATGCCTATGAGGACAGTTGACAGTAGATTCTGCTGGCCAAGGGGCCCCAGATCGATTGTCGGTACCATGATTGAGATCAAGCAGACAACTAGTCCTGAGTGACAGAAAGTGGAGGAGATCATATATTCAGGAACATTGTACGGGGCATGTGCGGGACCAAGCGTTGCGCCAACTGTTGGATGATTTACCCGCAGACAGGATTTGCTTGGGAGCTGCATGTGGGTTCAGTCGAAATCAGGCAGTCCTCGCCCTCACCCGCAGCAACAAAACCCCCCAAGGCTGCAAGTTTCAGCTGACCAATCTCTTGTATACTTGGGACTTCTACCATCACTTTGAGTGATCCGTGATTACACTTTACACGCGTTTATTACTGTGTCTGCAAGATGTCGTCTCTGCTCCCACAAGCGGAGGGATACCTTCCCCTCTACATTTTGTTCGTAAGTCGAGCTGCGGTTCCAAGTCACATTGCTTGCTACTAACCCCAATATTCAGGTGGGCGTCACCGCCATTGGAAACGCCATCCAATGCTACAATACCCTCTCGTACACGCAACGTCTCTACTCAGGCCGACCTTCAGCAACCCAAATCAAGGGCAAAGGCGCCCCCCAAGCGATCTCCCCGGTTACGCATCTCTCGTCAAGGACATTTGGGACTTGGACGCTGGCAGTCGGGATTGTTAGAATATTTGCTGCGTATCACATCCACGAACCGTCATGGTTTCAGATGCAGATGTTGACCTATGTCGTCGGGCTTGTGCACTTCAGTCTGGAGGCGTTTGTGTACAAGACTTGTTCACCGTCAGGGCCGTGGCTCGCTCCTATCAGTGTTGCCCTGATTGGATTGGTTTGGAGCATGGCACAATATGGCTTCTATGTCAGATAAGAGGTTCCTCACGATATCATCACTACATAGGTGTCATGAGGTGGGCATGGGCTCGATCGTGGGCTTGTCGGGCGCAGGCGGCTTCTCTACTCGTTCTCGTTGCTTGTCCCCCAGCTTCTCCCTGTACAACTTTCCCCCGCAATTCTGCAGCTTGACTGTAGCCTGTTCCGGCGTGATATCTCTTTGGGGTTCTCCGAGCATTTCATATCCGACCAGGAATTTCCTGACAGCTGCGCTCCTCAGAAGCGGAGGATAGAAATGCAGATGGAGACTGGAGCACTCAATCTCCTCATCGTTCCCGTCCAGCGGTGCTTGGTGAATGCCCATACTGTAGGGGAAACTTGTTTCGAAGAGGTTGTCATATCGCCTCGTGATCTCTGCAATGGCCTCTGACAGGTCCATCTGTTCCTTCACACTCATGTCAATCAGAGAGCGGATGTGTTTGACAGGTAAGATCATTGTTTCGAACGGCCAGGTCGCCCACCATGGACAGACCACCAGGAAAGTCTCGTTTTGAAAGACGACTCGCTCGTCCTTTTCTCGTTCCAGGCGGGCATAGTCCACCAACATATGTCCACCGCCTTGTTGACGGTTGTATTTCCGCAATTGCTCCAACTCTATGGCGGCCTCTTCGGGCAATGAGGTAGTTGTCCAGATCTGGCCGTGGGGGTGAGGGTTAGAGCAACCCATGGCGGCACCTTTGTTTTCGAATATCTGCATCCACCGGTACTGGTCCTTGGGTCTCCCAACATTTGCGTGTGGGTTAGAGGGCGGTAGATGAGACGGCTTAGCCTGCGCAGCCAGAGGTGACTGGGGAGATATGTGTGCTGTGTAGATGTCTGTCCATGTTTGCACTATTGGAACGATCTCGGCTGGGGACATGTCCGCCAATGTGATATTATGAGCGGCACTGAAGGTCAAGACATAGCATTTGCCCTTGACTGGTTCGGCTTGCAACAGAAGACTCGACAGGCTTCCTGGTTCATCCGGAGACTTGTAGTCTTCCTGTGAATCTTTCACGGCGCTGAAGTCATTCACAAAGACGTAAGCGCTCTCGTACTTGGGGTTGGTATCCCCCGAAGCTCTCGTGTTTCCCGGACACAGGTAGCATTTGGGATCGTACACAGGGAGGTCGATGATTCCAGGGCTCTCCTGCTGGCCTTGCCATGGTCTCTTGGTGCGGTGAGGAGACACCAAGATCCAGCTGCCACGGAGGGGATTGTATCGGCGGTGGGAAATGTCGTCCAGGATCTTGTCTGGCATGTTGAGGTTGGCCTTGTATTGGGGGTTCGTTGACGATGTAGGCTCTGCTTCGCCCTTGTAATGTCTGGAGGAGTGGACCTAGTGAACCTCATTCAGCGTCCAATGTCACCATGCAAATTGAGCCTGGACCCAGCCATATGGGAGACCTCGTGGAGCTCCACCTCCATCAATCACTGTGGACAGCGTCAAGGCACGCCGGCTGTGGTCCTGGTGCTACACAGAATGCCCTCCTCCAGCAGCCCCGCGTCTTGCCTGCAGCTCAATTACGTCAATGAGCTCACCAAGCCTGACCAGGCTCACCAGGCTTATCGGGCGCCCGGCAAAAGCGTATCTGTCGTTTGTCGTTTCGCGACCATGTTTCCGATCTCGGGTCAAATCACGGCATCTCCTGACAACATTATTACTATACACTCCGTCTTGTCGTGTCTGAGCAATCCTTCCTCTTATTATGATGAACTGCATCCAAGCTTTGCTGCGAGCCAGCTACCATTCTCTCTGGGCCGTGGCCTGCTAGATGTAGCCAGACGACCTTCTCTTCGAATTGATCACCTCGTTGATTGAACCGACGTCAATGGGCGCAGTCGTGTCCGTCTGGTGAATATGGCTTGCGATCCTCGATGTCTGTACGATCTCCCGAACGAAGTATGTTGATCAGCTGTCGGGAGCAGATTATCATGCTGACTGTTGCAGATACTGGTGTCTATTCTCTCGGGCTTTGCGACTCAGGAACTCTTGCCCCTAGTCGTGGTCTCGCGACGGTTTCATTCCATCATCCTCAGAATCCTACATTTCCGACTCCTCCTCGCCGCGGCTCTCCCGGACTATAAATTAATCCTGGAGGCGTACCATCCAAGCAAGCGGTACAGCGACCCCTATTTATTCTGCACATACCTGGGTACCGATGGTCTCAGTTCGAAACATGAAGGTGAAGGGAGCCTCTATGAGGACTGTGATGGAGAAGAAGGAAGGCTCGCGAAACTAGGTGGGCTTTACAGTCGGTTCAGACCCGAGCGCCCGGGAGTACAGGGCTCAATGCCCGCACGACGGATTGCCGGTGCTATGCTCAACACCGCGTCATCCTCACCGAGTGGAACAACACCGATCTATGCCGACGGAGGCGACGGGGGCTTCACCAAAGTGGCACACACGTTGAATCTCGATGCCGACGAGTTGTTTGGCCAGTTCTGTGCCTATGCGAGTCTTGTGAGGCTGGGTCCACGTAGAGGGGTCTTTCTCAGCAATGTCCACATTGTCCGATCAGGCCAGGGCGTCATGCGAGTGTGGAAACAATGGCTCCAGGATCGCGCCCAGGAGTTGTGGCAACACGAGCGAGAGACTGAGGCTGTGCCATTGGGTTCGATGTCCACTACGAGTTGTCCCACGATTGGCGCGGATAAAAATATTATGTGGACGGACTATAGAAAGAATGTCGGCCTGCGGGTTGCAGTGCGTGATCGGAGTGGAAGATGCTATGGAAATCATGCTGCCGAGTTCGACGACTTGCCCATGAGCTTTACAATAGAGATTCAAGGTGAGTTCTCGCCACGCTTTGGACCCAAGCCAACCGCTGACCGTTCATGCAGAGCTCGTGGTGCGAACGACTCACCTGATGCTGGCTGTGGAAGCGTCCACGCAGCAACAGGGCAATCTATCAGGTAAAGCCCTTATATTCGGCAGTTTCGCCACCACAGCCTCGTCGTAGGGCTGGTTTACTCAGGGGCACGTGAGTTTGCCTTGTCTCCAACGACGTCCTCCCAATCTCTACCCCATTCTATATTTTGTATATTTGGAAAATCGTACAACCATTATCGTGGGATTCCCTGCTGGCAGTTGGAAATCAGAACCAGGGGCCGACTCTGCCACAGGGACGTCCGCGAAACCTTGGGAGTTACTAGCATGGGTACAATTGCTTTTCACATAGAATTGGAAACCTCCAAGCTGGAAATTGATGGTTGTGCAACAGACGCGCCACGCAGACGCTGATTTTTCCCCGATTCTCAAGCAGGAGGGGATCCCGATTTCACCGCTTATTCATGCTGAATGAGATTGCGATGATTTGCTTGTTCGTAAATGGTTCACGAGGGAGACGGTGCTGGTCTGGTCTAGCCGAGCCTGCATCCGTGTCGGAATACGTTGGCTCCTTGCTGGCCACTGCTGACTTGCTGGGGCTTATTGTCTCTCTCTCCTTTGTGTTGTTTGGTTTTTCATCTTCCCTCAAACACCGATCACCGTCACCTGTCTGCCTGTCCTTGTATATATTCTCTCCGGTCCAAGAATCGTCGCGGGCTGGAAATTGTCTTCTTGGTCAGGTGCTTCGGCTATCAACGAGCCCTGCAGCAAGCGACCTGCAAGCCACAAGCTCTCGGCCCACTCACCCGTGTTCAGAGCTGTCCAACTCGATGGACAAGCAGCTCCTGTCTCCCTCGGCGAGCTCTCTCGGGTCGTCATATTGGTTGATAAGGATTGATGGCTTGCATTCACAGCCTACGTGGCCGCTGAAACCACCACAACGGTAGGGCCGCGACCCTCACCGGTTCGAGTTGGACGTCGTCGACCTGAGGCTCTTTGGTTTGGAGAGACAAATTCAACAGGCAATCAGTACCCCGCTCTTGCTTGCTAGAGGTCTCGACGCTCCCACATGGCGTCGATTGGCAATTCGCAACCCGGCCAGCTCCCTCCCACCAGCTTTTCCCGCTCCGTTATTTCAGCAGCAATCCCCACGATCCAGGTTTTCATCTTTCTTTTTCGCCACCGATGATCACTCCGTCCCAAAGCTTTCTTGCATGAATGCTTCCGCTTGGTTCCTGAACCCAGATCCTGTTAACCCCGCTAGGCAATAGTGCCCACAAACACCCGTTCTGGGTGACAATGCCTCAGTATAGCTCTTTCACCATTCCCAAAGAAGGGATATCGCGAGAGGTGGTCGAGGCGGATTTGCCATACTACCTTGGCCGGGATGCCAAGGTAATGGAGAATAATGTAGGTCGCGGCCGGTACATAGCACAGCCTTGAGCAAGAGGCTGACCCTGCGACAGAAAGGCGACCGATATGTCATTCAGGCATTTTCCGAACCGCCGAGGGTAAGTATTGCCACGACCCTATCCGGTCGCAACCACTCAATGGCTTGCTGCAGCACATGATCACATCTCTGCGAGATGACACGGCAAGATGGCATAGGAGCGACGACCGTCGGAGACGATTGCGTGAGTGTTTTCCGCCACTCTCTCTGAGATGGTTCTCACGACAACAGGTTACTCGGAAAGTCGAATCCATCAAGATCGAAAGCGGGCTTGTCGTGGGCAGGCCGATCCTCAACCCCAACTGACAAGGCACAACTCCCGTGACGCGACCCCAGGGAATGGTCCTACCGGTATATCTCCAATTCCTGTGCCTCCAAGACCCCCTCTGGCACAACGTTATAGCTCAAGCAATGGCTCGGTCTATGGGTCAATGCAAGTTTCGCCGGGTTCCAACTTTGAAAGCATTTCTCGGTGCCAGTCGAGGCGGGAATCAGATGCCATGTCGTCCCTGGATGGCGGCATGATCAGTCGGACAATGTCGGCGTCAAGCGTCTCCAGCAGCTATGGGACGAATGGGACGTACGGCTTCAACAAGGACGCGCCAGGTGGCCGCAATGGTGAATGTAAGGCTCGCCAAGTCCCAAGGAGTTGATGACTGAAAGTTGGGGGCCATTTGTCTCATGGCAGACGCTCCGAGACTGAGTGTTTCTGTTCCGCAACAATTTTGAACAGCGATGCTAACTGGCCGCAAACACAAAGACGGGTTCGCCAGCGGTGACCGAGGAAACCCTGCGTACTTCGGCCGCTCGTAGACCAGCGCACAGCGAAAGGGCTGATCGAGTTGATTCCTTGCTCGTGAGAGACGATCGGAACTTAGTTGTATGTGTACCTTTTCTCAATATACCCCATATGGTGACAGTTGTCGCTCACACCATTCGGACAGTGTGTCTGCCTCGAGCATCCTGCCTTGTGCTTTTAGGATGTCTCTGAGGAGTTGGAAAGAATAAGTCGATTTCGGGTTGGATTCGCCCAGAATGCGATGTCGGTTGCGCACGACTTCTCGCAGCAGCTGCTCGCCCAGCAACAGATGACTGCTTTTCCTCGTCCCCGTCTCCTTCTTCGCCAGCTGGAAGAGGAAGAATGCGTGCCGATGCTTCGCTTCCCAACTATACGGATGCTGCTCAGGGAAGTTCTTCCGCACCCGGGGCAAGACCGATTGAACAATGATATTTTCGGCCCCTTCAGCATCTCCGCAATAGAAGGTGGCCCTGGCCAGTGTGGCGGCGGCCATGATGGTCTCAATGCGATCGTCCCCAAAATGTTGCTCCCACTGATGGGTGAGGTCGAGCAGCTCTCTTCGAGCAGGCTCGAAGTTCTCAGGCGCTCTCACTTCCTTTTTCAGTTCATTCTCCAGCATCGCCCATGCCAAGTTATACCTGGCAGTCAGAGCGGGCCCGGAAGATTTAGAAAAGCAAATCTCCATTTGCGTTAGAATGTGCGAGAGGCGAGCAATATCATGCGGCCGGCAGCCCGTTCCGCCGCGTTGGAGCATGTTCTTTTTGAACTCGATGGTCATGGTCAGCGGATTGTCGAATCCGAAGTGGTTCTTGGTCAACTCGTCGCAGCTAGTCAGGAGCTCGGAGAGCCTATCCCACTGGCCGTAGCAGTCGAACAGTACCGACACAATGCTCAGCGCTCCCAAGCATTCTTCTGCGGGGGAACTCTCATTTCTGAGCATGCATAAGAAGTTAAACAGGGCACTGTTCAAGTAATATTCGGTTTTCGACTGGAACCTTTCACCGTTCTGTCCGGCACAAATCAACCAGTACAGACAGTACATAACAAAATACGCCGAGAGACTCCTGTCATTGAGTTGCCGGCTGTGGGTATGGTCGCCGAACCGGTAGATGTCAACTTCGAGGTCGGCAAGCTCGTCCACGACGGCCGGTGTCACGGACAGGGCCGCATGTGTGAAGTCAGCAGGCCATTGCTTGCTTGGGTCATTGTTGTCCCACAGCTGGCACCAGCTGGACGGAGCAGGCTCTCTCTGAGCACGCCAGAAAGGCCCCATGATATTGGGGATAGCGGGCTGATTGCGGGTCAAAATTGCCCCCTGCATTGGCATAATATGATCACGGATAATGCCCAAATCGATCGAGACTGCTTCACCGCCATATATTGGTCCTGATAGTGCTGCTGTATTATTCAGATTGTACGAAAATTCTCCCGAATGTCGAGGGCTGGATTCTGGCGATGGTATTGGGACCCTCATTGGGGAGATGGGCCTGAAAGAGGCGTGAGACTCGAGAGAGCCAAATGAACTTGCTGATGGAGGTGTCGGTGGCAGGTGGGAGGGGGTTGGCTCCTGGGGCTCAATTGGGAATGCTTGTAAGTGGATGTAGGGGGGGGGCTTGTCGTCGTCCGTGATGCAGGAGAGCAGGTCTTCTTCATCGGCAACCTTTTCATTTCTCTGGATGTACTTGGTGATATCCTCTCGCCGTCGAGGGTGTCCCGAGAAGATGACAACCTCTTCGAGGCCCTCTCTCTTGGCTTGATCCAACAATCTCAAGATGTAGGCAGCATCACGCTTGGTGAGCTTGTGTCTGAGGCCCCAGGTCTTCAACTGACTCTTGTATTGTTTAACTCTGGCATGTTGGTTAGCACATGTGGGCGAGGCCGGCCGGGTGGTCACTGGGGTTCTTCTCTTACGAAAGATTGATACCATACTCTCTTTTCATATGGTCCATGATCCAGTTCAGGGGTCGCTCATCGTGGATATAGAACTTTTCAATGCGGTCCTTATGAGGGCCGAAAGCGACATCGCGAGTCTGCTTTGATTGGACTCGTTTGAACCCCGACTTAGGCTGGGAGCGAGGTCGTGGCAGGTTCGACGGCCTCATGGTTACCCACAGGCCACAGCCTTAAGCCACACACCTGAATCTGGGATAGAAAGTATGCAAAACGCCAGCCCTTAAGGCTTGCCGGGAAGGTTGTACACTTGTCAAGCAGGAGACAAGACGGGATGCATGGAGAAGAAGGATCACACCCAATCTAAAGGAGAGCTACAGCGCCAGATGCTGCAAGCCAGGCCACTTGGACTCTTTGTAGCGAGAGAGCCCGTCATTTTGTTCGTCGAGGTGGCAAAAGAGGACATCATCCGGCATCATTAGCCTTGGAAAGCCTCGTGAACAAGGCAGAGCGGCTGCCTGGTGTGTGCCTCACGCCCTCTCTCCTCTGGGAGATAACGCTCGGGAGGATGGGAACGAGGCCGGGGGGCCAGGGGAGGGAGACATCAAGGAGGCATAAGCCTAGCTAGCAGTTAATGGTTTAGCTAGAGGAGCTCGTAGCCCACCCGCAAAGGTTCCCCAAAGGCCCCTTCTCTCCAGGCACCTACCATGGCCCATGATCCTGGTTCTGGGCAGGAGTGGGTTTGGTAGAGTGGTGCGTGCCAGGTAGTATCCTGCACAAAGATTCCACCACTTCGCACCCTATCGTCCGAAATTTGGCAGAGGAGGAGAGAACCGTCGCATGATCGGATCCTGAATGGGCTTGAATGGGATGATACTCTCAAAGCCTGACCAACTAACCTCTCTCAAAAGTTCCGCGAGTCATCAATCAAAGCACTAGAATGGTGGCAAACCCATTCATCAGCATCTTGTAAGATCCTGGACCGGACCAGGCACGGTCCATCCCTTTCTCCTGGGTCACAAGCAAAATGCACTTGTGCCTGAGCCGGCCAGGCAATGATTGATATGATTCCTCTCACGTACGAAAACAGCGCACCTAATACATATTACCTCGACTTAATACGGAACGGAGGGGGAAAAGCAAGCAGAAGATGAGAAAGGAGCTTTCTTCATCGCCGGCCCCTTCTGCTTCTTTTGTTCTTGTCCTCCTGGTCCTGATGATTTACCTCACACGGAGAGAACACGCGCAGCAGTAAATGCATGGTTCGCATGGCGGTTCGCTACAAAGGTTCCAGCCAAGTGGCTCAGAAGTTCCAGAAAGGCGGCCCTGAACTAGCACTTCAAGGCAACCGCCTGCTTTCTTTTCCTGTTCGTTCAACCATCGGGTGTGTCGTGTTTGGCCCCCAAGTGTGGCCCATGGTCAGCTGAAGCATGCCCTTGCAGAAGCCGATCCCATCATTTCATGAGTCCCTCAGCGCAAAACTCCCGACTTGGGAGTTAGAAATGCCGCGTGGTTCCCTCGACAGTCAGTCCCATTGCCGTTGAGGATCTTCTCTGTGCTCGTGAGGAAGAGCAGACGGGAGCACGAAGAAGTTCCTCGTTTGCTCAAAACAGAACAACAACGTGTCAGAGGAAAGGACTTTTGTTTGGGGTCGTCTGCTCTCTTCCGTCCGTACCAAGAAGGGGATTTTTGCCTCCCCCCCAGAGAGGATCCATTTTAAGCGCCCATTGCTGCATTGCTGGCTCGCTGGCTCGCTGGCTTTGTAGAGATCCCCTAGAGACCCGATGTCCAGGGGCGGCAGAAGCAAAGAATGGATCTTCCGACCTGTTGTCCACTCGTCAGCAACCAACCCCTTGGCAGCTTACCTTGTTGTTGCGGAGCTTACCGAGTATTGTTTCAATCAATATGCTCTCGGCAGCACAGGGAGCTTCCATCAGCTCACCCTCTTCCCCTTTGCCGAGCTCCCCCGCTGCCATGACACAGAGCATGACTCCGTTATCATTAGAAAATATGCCTTGATGCCGATTCCCCCGAAGTTGATCATGCCAATGTCAACCCGTTCGGGGATCCGCCTGCGCCGATCACCGGTGAGAAAAAGTCCTTCGAAAGTCCTGTTGACGGCATCGCTCCTGAGACATCAGGCTGTGAAATTTTTGTGGCCTCAGGCATCCACATTGCGACGCAAAAAGGGCGCCGACCAGGGGGCTCTTCGGTCTGCTTACTCATTACGAGGTACTGTTCTGGCCACTGGCATCCATCTGGGACGCTATTTTTCGAGTTTTGCATGATGGACCTCGACTCTGGGATCGATGTCCGGGTATCTTCGCTTGCTTGCTTGCATGCTTGCTTACCTACTTACTTACCTACTTACTTACCTACCTACCTACCTGCTTACTTGCTCAAATGATGGGCCTTCGTTGATTGAGAGGTATCCACCATCGTTTGCAGTTGACGCTCAACGGGGACTTTTGCATGCCCATGTATCAGCTTGTCCGATGCGCTCGGTGCCATGGATCCAACTCAAAGAGCAGAACTAACACCGTGGAATTCTTAATTATCTGCCATCACACATTTGGCCAGGGTGCTTCCCTGGGCCATAACGGTTGTACCAAAGGTTTGATGAGGCCGTGATCGCACATGGATGGCACTTCGCGGCCACACCAGCAAGTCAAGAAGAACCTTTGCGGCCACATCAGGAACCGAAGTACCGTTTTGACAATCTCCCCCCGCTACATAACTACACTGCCGCAGGACTGGGCTTGATGGCCACAAAGGAGATATGTTCTAATGATAAACCACATCCCGGCCCACTGACCAACCCGTGTCACTCTCTCGGTGTCAATATATAGTGGCAGAAGATGCTGCTATTCATCGACCGAAGCCTCTGAGCAAAACAGCATCGGTCAGTTGGCGACGGACCACGGAACGTCGCTGCTCAGTATTGTCCTGTCTTGTCCTCTCTATTAATCCCAAACAGCTCCCTACTTCGCACTCTTGCCGTCCCAGGAGTCCTCGACACCAAGGAAAAGAGAAAGAAAGTACTTCCATCCTCGTCATCTCCACCTTGCCGTGACAGAGAGCCCGTCGACGGCAATAGTCTTCTACCGCACGACTGAAGGCAACTCGATCCGTTCACTGTTGGTACAGCTCGGAAAAGTTCGAGGACCGCAAAGAAAACCTCAAGACCACCACGAAAGGTCGAAGGACAAGTATTCCACAGGAAGAACAGGACTCCAAAGGGAAGAACAAAGTTCGACAATCATGCCGCCGCCAACATCCTCCAACGCGCCCCAATGCACCCGTCACCACGCCTGGAGCACTACCAGCGTCAAGAGCGGGAGTACCAGCGGCCAGCAACAACAACAACAACAACAGCATGGGCCCAGGAAAGAATCAGACGCCCCGGCGACGGTGCGCCGATGGCTCGAGGGGCGCGATCATCCCGCGCGAGAGGACGTGCTGGACCGCGTCTCGCGCGCATTTGGGCCCAAGGAGAAGGGCGAGGGCGGGACGAAGATCAAGATGAAGCTGTAATGGACATGGCGTAAATGAAGATGACGATTGACGATGGAGATGATGAGAAGGGGCTGGGGGAAGTCCTCCATCCAGTATTCATACCCACACAGCACCACACAAATTTAGTTGTTCCTGACTCCCATGTATTGAACGGGCAGGGCGCCAAGGGATTGATACATTCATGATTGATTCCGGAAGGGAATTCAGGGTTCACCCCACGGGCGTGTTTGTTACCAGTTTAAATCGCATCGCTGTCTTGCATCCAGCTACATCTCTAGAGAAGATGGGAGGATATTAACACGATTCATTCGAGTGACAGACTCTGGCTCGGTCTGTCCACATATATATGTGTATTTGCAATCCATTCGACTTAAGAGTCCGTCTAGTATGACGGAATCCATCCCTTCCGCCTTCTTACAATTCCAGTTACGGCTTGTTTGTCGCCCTGCCTTCCTTGCTGTGGCATACGAGTCGCCGCAGCCATATTAATTAAGCAATTCATATCCCAATCGCTGCACTTGGTACCTGTATTCCCATCTCCCATGCTTTATAGACCGACGCCATCGCCATGCAAAAGTTGTGAAAAAGAAAGAAAGAAAGAAAGAAAAGACTCACACCATCACGATTCCAACCGCGTTTCGATAAAGCAAACTACTGACAAGTGTCCGACCCAGCACAATGAGAGCAAATAGCCGCGGCTTGTCCAGTTGCAAAAAGATTGGTGCCTCTTCGTCCCGTTGCACGGAACTCAGCAACACGGTACAGAATCCTGCACTTGTACCTTTATCCTCCTCTCTCCCTCTTCAACTTTGATTAGAATCTCAGCTCTGACTCCTCGATGTGCGCCAGCCATCAAGCTGTGCCCTTGCATGGCTTCAATCTAGGACATCTTTGCATGAATGGTGATACTTAACCAATTGTCACGAAAGCCCTGATCGGATCGAGATTCTCGAGGAGAACAAATATAGTTTTGGAAATTTCAAGACTCGAATAGGCTCTTGGGGGACCCTAGCCACTAGTATCCTCGGTATTCTTATCATTGATTTCTTGTTGCTCTGCCTGTAGTTGGCTCGGGGAAGGACTCGGAGCTCTCACGCTCCTAGGTGCATCATATATCGAGCTGGTGTATCTGGCACGTAATGCTTCTTCGCATGCCAACTCTTGGTCGTATTGT
The DNA here is from genome assembly GCF_000585535.1 of Cladophialophora psammophila CBS 110553. NCBI lineage: Eukaryota > Fungi > Ascomycota > Eurotiomycetes > Chaetothyriales > Herpotrichiellaceae > Cladophialophora > Cladophialophora psammophila. The sequence goes on from NW_006912959.1 coordinate 50,073, forward strand.
GGCATGACTCTGCGCATTGCTTCAAGCCAGTCGCCCATGGTCTTGGGCGTCAAATGGCACATTTGAGTATACTCCCAGTACTCGGGATACCATCCAGCTGACTCCCAGCCTATCAAGGCACATATCCGACCCGCATCGTCCACGAGGATGTTTTGGGGACAAAGGCTTGCGTGGGCAAATTTGAGTTGATATGGTTTCTTGGGTGCATGAACCATTTGGATCTCCTTTTCCGGGAAATCGTCTGTCGGGTGACCCCTCCGCTCAAACTCTTGAAAAGCCTCGATGGAAAAGAAGGGTCCTATGCGACCAGAGCCAAAGCGGTGATCCAACGCAGCGCCCAGTGTGGCATCCCCCACGACGCACTGTTTTGGTGGTTGCATCTTCCTGAGTTGCTCCACAAAGCGCCCTAGATCGGCCACAATCTTGTTCTGTTTATGTGCTGACATGGACGGCCATAGTTCCTGCAAGGGCTTCCCAGGGTATGCTTCGTATTCGACTACTTTTCCCTCCGGTCTGTTGTATACCGCCAGGACTTTGTATGAAGGCACCGAAGTGTGTCGGTCGATCAGCATCAGGGCCTGATACTCGGTATTGACACAATGTGTTTTGAGGATTCGGTTGTTGCTGAGGCGCAGCACCGATTCGCCGGTGCGAGCGTCGGTCTCTTTCTTTGCCCAATGCATGCGCCATTTCAGACCAAAGGGGATCTGGTCGTATTCGTCTTTTGGCTCTTCGTCCTTACTTCCAAAACAAAATGGCATGACTGCAAGAACACACTAGGCCAGTGGAGGGCGGTTCACAGGCTGGAATCAAACGCGGTGCAGGATGGCAGTCAGTTGCATTGAACTTTCGGTGCAGATTATCCGGGTGCAGGTCGAGCGATCATGAGAACAGCAGGTGCGTGGTGGAGGGTGGCTTATGTGCGCTGAGACTCGAAGTGTGACCTTTGACGTGGATCTGGTAGGAGACAAGGAAAAGCAGTGTGGCTTCGAGATAGCGGTGAGCTCACGTTTGGATTCATGTCTGTACGATGGACATCTAGAGGACACGGAGGATGAACGGTGATGGCGGGGAGGGGGAGAAAAGAGGTCAAAGAGACGATGTGAGGATGAAGATGGGTCGGTAGGTAGGTAGAGGAGATAGGTAGATAGGTCGATGGAAGGACTGGCCTTCCCCTACCAGTAGTTGGTTGAGCCCATTGACAAGAAGTACCAAGGCGAAGGCGAGGATGAAGACGAGGACGAATACATGTCGGAGGCGGGATGAGAAAGAGGGACAGTCGACCAGACAGGAACCGGGCAGAGCGCACAGGGCACCGAACACAGAGCACCAAGCCCGGAAGCTGGGGGGGAGACAAGAGTTTGTACGGAGTAGTTAGCAGTGCTTAATCCCCGATAGTCAACTCGATACTGCGCCCCCAAGCCTGGGCATCTGCCGTCGGCGTCCCCAATCTGTCACCATCCCCATCTCCATCTGCTCGCTCCTCCCTCTCTCGCTCCTCCCTGCTGCTCCTCACTCGGTACCTGAACGCATCCATCCTTCATCCCATCAATCCATCCCATCAGCTGAGCAAATCAGATGAAAATGAGGCTAAAAGAGAACCTCGATTTCACCTGCAGCTTCCCATCCATCCATCTCGTTTGGTCTCCCGGTACGGAGTACCCGTTATCTTCCTCTCACTCTTCTCTCGAGCCTCGCCCCAATCAAGCTTCGTTCCTGACTCCCGAGGTTGCATCTCCAAGGAATGCGTTAGATCGGCCGGGGATTAAAAGGCTACACCAACTCCCCCTCAGGCCCTTCAGCCACTACGAGGTACATACGTATGCAAGGCGGTTGGGGATATTGATTCCGCTCCTCTTTTGGGGGGGTGGGTGTCTACCAAGGTACCAACCAAGAATTGAGCCACTAGCCTTAACCTTGGCTATGGCCGCCGCTGACCAAACTACACAGTAAAGAGTAAGTGGGACGCGTGTTTTGCCCTCTGATCAACGACAAATGTCCATTCATCTGAAAGACATCCATCTCCCTCTTCACCTTGAACAAAGAAGAGGTCATCTGCCAAGTGGTCAATCAAACGCAATTCCACCCCAGATACGGAGTACAGTCAAGCAAAGCACAACGAAGGATCCACTGAGCTGGCCATTCTGAAATGATCCGTGATATGGGCATCATCTCGTGCTCCATGTGACTTGGTGACAATGATATGAGACCATACAGATCACGGACACTGTTGAGGGCACGGTACGTCTCGAGCCAGCATTCAACAAAGGACTGGTGAGTCTCTCACCCTTCTGGTCCATCACGGCGAATTCAACAGCTCAAGTAGAGGGAGACATGTTTGTCCATCTGCTGCTACCATCAGCATCTTTTAACGACCAAACACCAAGCCCCTGGAAAGAGCGTATCTGCGGATTTCTTTGTTGATTCTGCCCATCTGTCCAACCCTGCTTGTCGTCTTCCCTTGTTTCGGTCTATACAACGGCAAGTTTCGAACAAAGAGAAGGTGTCGAGTCTGTTCCTGATCACAATGAGCCTGAAACTGCCAATTTTATCATGATCAAGGAAAAGCGTAGGTGCATGACCTATTCTAGGCGAATCCTGTTCATTGTTCTCAAGATGTGGCCTGCATCTGGCCTGGCCATTTGTGATCGTGGACCGCTCTCATACCTGTTTCTTCTCCTGCTGCACACTCTTTTCCAGCATCCACATTGTCCGGTTGTTACAATATCTTCATTTCTATACAGTCTCTACCAACTCCTAGTTATCAAATAGAACAGCCATGACTTCATCGAATCCGACGTCTCCAATCCTTCCCACCCTGTCGCCACTGTCGCCGCAATCGCCCATAGTTGTTGAAAATGAGTTGGTCCAGCCGCTTCGTCAGCTGCTGACTACATTCTCTGGTCTAACCTCTACTCAAACATCGATCACCAGCCCAAATCCTTGGGCTTGCAGCAATACCAATGGCACAATTTGCCGACGAAACAGCCTCGCGTCTCCAGTGATGATGTCCCCTGCACAAGCAGCTTTTGTGCCAATATCTCCGGCACGAGCACGCCACCAGATGAGCACGCCGGAGAGAGCACATTTTCAGATGACCCATACACCGATGACAGCCACCTTCCCTCGCGAGGACGGCCGGCAGAGCCGCATGGCCATGCGCAGTCCAACGTATGAGAGAGTCTTTACTCTGCCTCTGCGTGTCAATACAATTTTTGCCAGCGAGACTATTCACGAAGAAACAGATCAGTCAGAATACGCATCCACGCCGTCCTCTGATACATCAACGCTCTTCGACTGGGAACCAGCTAACGCGACTGCATCTGCATCACGGACAACGACCACCGCAAGCAACGGTAGACGCCTCATCCGCTCTCACACTCCGGCCCCTATTAGAACTCAGACTCGCTCTCCGATCCGCAAACAATCGCAGAAACACAGCCGTCTTCCACCGAAGCTGCGCCTTCCCCCACTGCCACAATACCACGTTGAGGTCATCCTCTCACCTACAAGCCGGCGAAACAGAGAACATTACCAGTCCAGCGTAGAGCACCTGCGTGCCCCACTGGTTCCCCTGATCTCCGTGACGACAGGCCTCCCGCATCCGGAATTCCCCACCAGTCTACTGCAGTATCACTTGCTCACACATGAGCAATTGGATTCCCTTGCGAGATGGTATCACCAGGTGACGCCGCCTGTGGAAGAGACGTTCCAATATCCGGCGTGGATTCCTGCTTGGACAAGTCTACCCCGGAACCGACAGCAGAACCCCAACACTGCTGCCGACCAGAAGAACGTAGATCTTGAGACGAAAAGAAGGAGATGGGGCCGGTTTATTGGCCTGAGAGGATGCGAGAGCCCAACGGACGAGTCCGGGAACGTTCTGAATGGAGGGGGTGGCGAAGAACAGAGAGCCGAAACGCCAGACGAGCTGGCGAGACGGATGGGGAGGGAGTGGAGGCGGGCGCTTGAGCGCGCAGAGGAAGAGGCGCGCTCGTATGAGAAGAGCTGGAGGGGCCGGTGGTAAGATTGACATTTGGTTCATTGGCACCTACAAAGAGGCCCAAATACGAAGACTTCATCGTTCGCTAGATGACGGAGGTTTTGACACGTTGGTCGCCCATAAAGAAAGTTGCCTCTGCTCTATAGTTCATCTGTTGCGTCGACTCCTTTCTTGTTCGTCTCAAGATTGTACATACACACAGTAATTGAAGAAGGAAAGCATGAATATTCATTCTCTACTCGTCTTCATGTACGAACAAAGATCGTCAATTGTCTCGATGTGTTAGCAATCCCGGATGAGTGCCCGGATCTGTATCTACATGTAATCTCCAGCATTCATGTATAGAAACGAACACGGCTGACTCATTCACTCATTGCTCCTCCCGATCTATCCATCTACACAATGTCCAGATTCGCAATCCTCACTCCCTGGGTCTCCACGTGATACCGTCTCTTGACCCCCACGGCAACAGCACCGTTCTTGAAGACATCGTACACTCTCCGACCACCGCCCACAAGGACCATCGGGATGGGATTTCGTCGCGGTAATCCCGCTGGCGTGGTTTGCCGTTGGTGCAGGTATGGGCGGATTAGGTTGGCTTCGTCGTAGGCATCATCAGGATGTGCGCCTTCATCATCGTTCGGGACACCCTGGGCGCTGGGTCTGTCTTCTTCTCCGGCGCCGCCGTGCTCCAAAACTTCATTCTGTCCGAACGATACGATAACCACCAACTGCAATGCCTGCGCACTCGGTTTGTATGCGGGGATGTTCTCCAGCTTCGCACTGAAGTCGCATTTTCCCCTCTTGACCACGAGGATCTGATGCTGCTTCACCACGCTGACAGGCAATCTGTGGTTGCAAAGTTCATCCGTCACGTAGATCTTCGTCCACGATAGCGCAGGCAGGGAAGCCCCAGGCGATAACAGGGTGGAGACTTCAGGCCAGTCTGGCAGGGGCGCGGCGCCGGGGCCGGTTGGTGTTACCGCAGCAAGGTGGTACCGTAGCAAGTTGCCTGCTCCAACTTTTGGGGAGGAGGATGACGTCGTAGATGAAGAGACACGCCTGGTTGCTGAAGTTGAAGTGAGCGAAAGTGCTGTTGAGAATGGCCAGGGAGACGGAGCACGGCTTTCTCTGATGAGGTTTGAGATCTGCGAGACGATGGCGTTCCATGCTGCTCGCATTGCGCCGTCGTTTGCGCCATCTTCGAAATTCGGAAGATCGATTATAAATGAAGCATCCCCACCATTTTCAGATTCCTGCCCTGCTGCGGTCGTCGCTGGTTCATTAGATTTCCCAGCTTCGGAATCTTCGATCAATCGATTCAAATCAATCACCAGGTCCAACATAACGTGATCGCGAATGCGAGTGAAATTGGGATCCGCAGGGCTAAGAATATCTCTGCCCGTGTCACGCGCCAGGTATACCTTTTCATCTTTACCAAGGGGGATATTGTTAATTGTTTGGATGCGAAATGTATCGTGGAACCCATCGTCGAAAAGGATGGGGTAATCCTGAATCATTCCGAGCCGTAAGCCGCCGATGGAATTGATCAAGATGCCATCTTTTACGCGTTGGAGGGGAGGAACAGGTTGGCCCGCGGGAGATATCGCTGGAAACGAAATGTCAAGTGTCGGTCTCGTTGGTATGAGTGAGCTCGAAGCATTCCAGGGGACTAGCTCTGGCGGAAGCGTCCATGGATAATACGTATGATTGGAAGGAGAGCTGATGTCCAATAGTGTAATGCTCGGGTGGTCCGCTGCGTATTCGCCAAGTACAGACTCGACGTTGTCCCTGTGAGGCATTAGATGAAGTCTGGCTAGGCTAGCGGCATGGTAGACATCGCCTCTTGAGGCAATACTGGAAATGGTCAGTGGCAGGGGTGATGGCTTGACGGGACAAATTAACTCTTCTCCATGGACTGGGTGCCCAAGAGCCACTCGGTCGGAGCCATTGTCAACACTTCGAGGGATGAGCAATGGATGGCCTTCAGTCGTGAAGACGAAAGGCTCATCTAGGTGATTGAGAGGGTGAGTGGGATCGAAAAGGAGAAACAGGTATTTTGCAGTTTCTCCCAGGAAGAAGCTCTCCATCCTGTCCGTCTGCTCTCCGGTCAGCACGTTCTGGATGCTAGCCCAGCCACACCGGGTCCAACACCGTCGTTTAATATCCCGAAGAACCATTTCTCCGACGTGGAAGTACCAAGGATCTTCTGTGGCGCGATAGAGATAATAAGTAGACTCGATGAACTCTGGTCGACCTATCCACCAACCAAGACCGCCTTCAATGCCTCCAGTCACGAGATTCCACCGCTCAGGCAGAGCAGAGAACCTTGTCCACAGGGCCGTCTGTAGCAGATGAGTCTCCACGGCCTCGTCAACGTGCCCGGCAAGCGTGAGAAGGCCAGGATAATATGCACTCAATGCGTCAATCCAAAACCCTCTGGCGGCACCGGTAGAGAAATCAGCTTGAATATAGTGTGGGTGCTGATAAGTTGATCCACGGTAGAGGTGCCTTTTAATTGCAGCATGAGCAGTGTTCCAAGCATTGAGAAAAGCCTCAGAAGTCGACTCTTCTGCCGATAGGGATTCATGAAGAATTCTTGGGTCTTGAGAGGCATCGACGCTGTTGTAGACTGGATGGGCTTCCCGCGACAGAAGGATATGCGACTTCAGAGCATATTCGAAAAAACTGTCAATGCCAGCACCGATACCAGTCCAAGTGCCGATCCAGTTTCCACTTTCCGCGTCAATCCCACCCCCAATCAAGTCGATGACACTGCGCCTCTGCCAGATCGCCCAGAATGCTCTTTTTGCGAGTTCCTCAAACCGCGGGTCCCCAGTTAGTCGGCTCAAGACTGTAAACTCAAGCACCAAACTTCCGGCGCCCGCACTGCATGTCTCGGTAATTTCGGGTGTTCCTGCGCGGGCTTCACATTGCCCATCTCTAATAGCAGAATTCAACGGAGAATTGACATAGAACGGGATTCCGTGCCGAAGATTGACACGAGGATACGGTATACCAGTTGAGGACCAGAAGGCAGGAATTAGACGGTTGCCAAGGTCATAAGCCAGCCTGAGAAGTTGCCCGTCATATTCAAACGCATTAGGCCAAAAAATGCCCTGCTTCTTGCCATCGAACTGATCCTTCTGCCATACTTCAGCATATGCAACCTGCTTTTGAGGAGGAGTGTAGCCGCGGATCGGTAGCTCACCGACCGCAAATAGATGGGCACTCAGCAGACCACCAAGACCTCGTATCGCTGTCTCGAAGACTTGAACCTTGCTATCGAGATCAAACCCTCTTGCTCGTAGCCCTTGCCCGGACGGGCCGTCGGAGCCATCCCCATACTGCTCAACCAAATCCCGGACGCTGTCCTGAAAGAGTCGCAGAGGTTTATTATGTTTTGAACTCGACGGGTTGGAAGCCAATATCGCAAGAGTGGATAGACTGTCGATGAGGGTCAAGGAGTAGTTTCCCAGGGGGTCATTCACTTCGATATGCGCCGGGTTGTCGCGGTCGCGTGTCAAGGGTTTGCAGGAAATCGGACGCAGCTCATCTTCGGGGAAGGCATAGGACATGTAGTTCTCGAAGCCATGATAAAAGAGATCCTCGGCCTCCTTCCTGAGGGTCTTGATTTGGCCAGGTGTCTGTGCGTGGACGGTGGCTATCGAGGCCAGACCGGCAAGAAGCACGACCAGACAAACGCCTCTCAGCCACTGCCAAAGCCGTACGGACGCGAGTAATGTAGACAATGATACAGCTGGAGGCGTCACATGGCGACAAATCATGCGCATGGCACACTCGCGGGTGATGGTGCCACAGAGCGCATATCAAATGGGTCGCATGCGAAGTGTACCAAGTACATGGCGTGTGCGGTTACGATTTGGTGTTCTCATCATCTTGGAAATTTGGCACTGTCTGACAGTAACATATCAGGACAGATGCAGGCAGAGGGCTGCAGAGGGCGGCAGAGGGCCGCCATCTTTTCGTCAGACAATAACATTTCTTGGCTGTGGTCTACATACCCAGTATTGGTCAGCTACTAATCTCGTAATAATTAATGCCAGCTGTCTCTTCGGCTGCCAGCTGTCTCTTCGGCTGGCCTCGTCCTCCACAGCCAGGCCAGCTAAGCTGACAAACTGCTGGACAAGCGCTGGTGGCACCCAAATGCTTAGGTTAACGGCAGACGCCCCGTCAAACTCCGGTCAACTACGAAGGCCAATCAACCTCACCTTCATCAGCCCTCCGAAGGGCTTTGATTGCAGATCTGCGACCCAAAGATCCAGCTTCGTCCTGGTATGAAGTATTTAATGCTCAATGGAAATTATCAAGCCACGGCTCTTGGTCGCATTCTATAGAAGAGGCGAAGGACGTACTGTCTGGTCGTCGTCGCCGATCACCGCAGGATTGGATTGCACAGACCTAGGTGGGAATATACGGAACAAATGGCGAATTGCCGTGGGGCGGTCATAATACAACGACCATGGTACAAAATATTATATAAAGATGTCCCCCCCCAAATGTTTTTCCTGTGATGACCAACCTTTCAATCGGAGGAAAAATCATTGAAGTGTTGGTCACCGAGGACAGCTAAAGCTCAGGGTCCCAATTCATTCTCATCATGAAGGTCTTGTTGACCGGCGGTAGCGGATTTCTCGCTGCGCATTGCTTAAATGAGTTACTCAAACGCGGGTATTTTGGATCGAAATCTGCTTTGGAAGTTGTCGAGTACTGACCATTCTTTGAGGCACGATGTGGTCGTCACTGTCCGATCCGATGAGAAGGGGCACTACCTGCAAGAATTGTTCAAGGGCAAGCCAGTCTCGTATACGATTGTCAAAGACATTGCGGTAGAAGGGGCGTTCGATGAGGCCGTCAAGGCCGACCCTCCGTTTGAAGCCGTTGTGCACACTGCCAGTCCTTTCCATTTCAAAGTCATAGACAACAAGAAAGACTTACTTGATCCCGCGATCAACGGGACGACAGGGATCCTGAAGGCTATCCACAAGTCAGCAAAATCTGTCAAACATGTGGTGATCACGTCATCTTTCGCTGCCTTGTCGAATTACCGCAACCCGCCTGCTGTATACAACGAAGAGATCTGGAATGATATGACCATGGAAGAAGCTCTGGCGGCACCTGATCCACAGGCGGCTTATAGAGCGAGCAAAAAGTTCGCCGAAAAGGCCGCTTGGGACTTTGTGAAGATAGAGAATCCGAACTTCACTCTCACCTCCCTCAATCCACCCATGATATACGGACCGGTGCTTCATCAAGTCACATCATTGGAGGAACTGAACACTTCCAGCCTGCGGATATTGAATCTCTACCGTGGCACCCCACGATCTGGACCAGTTGGGTCGCCTATTCATGTTGATGTTCGAGACTTGGCACTGGCCCATGTGCTGGCCATTGAAAGACCTCAAGCTGCCAATCAGAGATTCTTTGTTGCCGCTCAGATGGCCACCGAGAGGCAGCTCCGGGAGATTATGGAAGACGCCTTCCCAGAAATCAAAAGAAATCTCCGAGATGAGTTGGTTGACAAGCTTCCACCATATGGTATCGACAACACTAAATCCATCAAGGTCTTGGGCATCACATATCGGCCGCTCAAGGAGACAATCGTTGATGCGGCCAAGTCCCTGAAGGCACTTGGGGCATAGAGCTGGCTAGACAGGGATGATATAGACGAAATAGATTCTTTTTTTCTGTGATCCCTTGTCACAAGATCAACTCAGCTTTAAGTTTCCCAATCCCTAAGGCCTGTTTATCTTCCTCGGATGTCTACACATCTCCCCTGTAAAACTTGGCCCTGTATGGAGCTATTTTCGGGAGGATTCGGCGATTTCAAGGAAGCCTGAACGCTGCAATTTGCCGCGGCGCTTTTTATCCTCCGTCATCTTGATATTTTTCACCCACTTCAATTATCGAATTTGCCGCCATTTATGCTGGTTGACGGCGTTGTGGTGAACGCCGCGGCGAAATGTCTCTCGATGAGAGTGAGGATCCCAGCTGGATACCCTCGACAACATCGGAGCCATCTGCTCTAGGAAGTTCCGAACAAAACAGTGCCTGCGAAGCTTGTTATGGCAGAAAAGTCAGATGTGATAAGAACCTGTATGAGAGCACACGCGAAACCTGCTCCCAGTGCCGCGATGCAGGAAGAGTCTGTCTGTAAGGTCATGCCCCGAGACTTGAAAGGCCTCTTCATTGATGTTTGAGGAAAAAGGCCGCATGTCAGGAAAAGCAGCGCCTGCGAGGCTTGTCATAGCAGAAAAGTCAGATGTGACAAGAACCTGCATGAGAGCACACGCGAAGCTTGCTCAAATTGCCGCGATGCAGGGAGAGCCTGTCTGTAAGGTCATATCTCGAGATTTGGAGGACAATCCATTGACGTTCGAGGGAAAAGACCGCATGTCAGGAAACGCAGACGCCAACAGTTGGATAACGGTGAAAGCCCCCATTCCGTTGAACCCAAAAAGGCCAGACGTCCGGCAGAGGGCGAGAGGACCTTGACTCCATCCCAGCAACCCAGCTATCTCGGTCGTGCCGACTATATCTCCGCCCATGCCGAAATCGATGAGGACGATGCCACTCACTACCAGAGTCCCGCCCCTCGCGCGGGCTCATGGCACAGCTTCGAGGTGAGGATGCGGCGCAACCTGTCCGTGCTCGAACTGCCCCAAGGGACGCTGCGACAGACTTTGTTGAGAAACTTTCTGCAAAGATGTCGTCCATGGATGCCACTGGTGAACGAATCAGACCTCGACAAGTTCGATGCGAAGAACAAAGACACGCTGCTCGTGACGTCCATGCTGGTGGCAGGAAGCATAGTCTCGTCCACGCCACAGGCTGCAGAACAGGGACAGAAATGCTACCAGCGAGCAAAAGTGCTCTTCTACACCAATGCCGAGCAAAACCACCTTCATGCCATTATGGCCACGATTTTCCTGCAGTGGCTGAATCCGTCCGGCCCAGAGCATGTGTCGATTGACAACAGCAGCTTCTGGCTCCGGATCAGCGTCGCTCTTGCACACCAGTTGGGCCTTCATCGTGAACCCGACCCACGAATGGGAGATGCCAAGTTGAGGCGGAGGATTTGGTGGGCACTGCTCGTAAGATGAAGATGATCCATTTTGTTCACCACACGCCCACAAACTAACAATACGAAAGTCCAGGGACAATCAGATAGCCGCAAGCCATGGACGTCCAAGGGCCGTTAATGCAGAAGACTCAAACGTTCGACCGCTACGCATGGATGACTTTGAAGGCGACGACGAGGACGCACTCCTGTTCATGCACTTTGTGCAGATAACTTCAATTCTAGGAGACATGACCGAGCATTACTGTCGCGGCACGCTCTCGGACCGCAAAAAGATCGATTTCGAAGACACCCTTCGCCGGTGGCTGAAAGCCGTGCCACCGAGCTTGCGGCTCTACAGTCCCGAGACGAAGAAATTGAATGAGTACAACTTCAAGTCCCGGCAGCTTCACACGCTCTACTTCACCTCTCTGATAATCCTGTTCCGACATGAAAACAGAAACCAGCCCCCTTCCCCCGTCTCGTTGCTGGCCTCGTCCTTCATCTCCGGGATCTTCGAGGAGTACCTTACGTGGGAGGATATCTCGCATCTCCCAGTGACCTCGATATTCTACCTCATGGTCGCAGCCCTCTTACAACTGTCTTATCAGCGATTTCCCTCGCTGGCCACACATCGGGTCGAAGAGATCGAAATCATCAGATCATCATTGAATGAATTGAAGAAGAGATTCCCGTCCGCCATCGGTGCTGAGAGAGTGGTCAACCAGATGATGAAGCATTCCACTACTCTGCCGGAAACGGTGCTGTCTACCCGGATAGCTCTTACGCCTGAGCAGGAAGAATTCTTTGCACCCTTTGGTCCCGAGCTGTGTCGGAAATGGCGTCTGGTATTTGAGAGTCCAGCAACGGGTCCCTTGGAGAGGATTGAAGATTTCGCCGGCGTGAACCAGTCTGACAATGGGGTGATCAATACAGGGCCGCCAACAAACCATCACCTGCAGGCGAGTACGGATCCGCCGCAAGAAGTGCAGGCCATAATCAGCGCCGAGTCGGCATGGAACAGCAGCACTCCATTCTCGTTCAGCATCGACGATCAAAATCTGTTCTCTGATCATCTGGGCCTCGACAGTGTTGGTCGCTGGTGGTGGGCTGATTGGATGCCTGAAGCAGACCTGGACTTCCTCTCTAGATCACTGTAATGGACGGGCTACATTTCCACAACAGAGGCGCTCGTTTGTGACAACAAGCCCCCCAGGCAGACATGCCCGCAAACAAGAATATGATCGAAACAAAGTGGATTGGTCTCCTGCGCCAAAGGCAAGGTAACAGGACCAACAATTCACTGCTGCAAGGGTCTTTAATGTCGTAACGCTTCAACTCCCTGCTCATGAAGTTTTCAAGGTAACAGCTGCGCGTGGATGAATGGACCGCTATCCTTCCCGCAGTTTCACAGAACCAGACAATTATCTCCTAGAATTGCCCTCTGCAACGGCAAATAAAAAGGCATCATGGCCCAAAGGCGTCACTTTCGGAGGCATTCACCTCCATATCATCATCATCATCATCATCATCCAGATGCTGTTTCGCATACGGACTCTTCATTCTCAGCCTCGTGCGAAACCTCTCCAGCACAAAGGGAATGGGCACCAGCAATATCGCCAGGCAACCCAGGATTGTTCCTGCACAGTTGTACCCTTCATTCTCAACAACGGTGTGCCAAACAGTGGAAAACCGGCACACGCCATGTTTCCGAAGAGTCCCACGCCAGCCAGCGCAGAAGCGGAGAAGACCATGTAGCTGTGCTCGATATACATATACGTCATGAGGATCAAGGTGTAAAAGGACCATGCGAACATGACAGTAGCAAGCATGGGGAACATCCAGAGAATGTTGTATGTTGGCACAGAGGTCCAACCAAACCAGAAAATGGAGATGGGGAATGAGATCACGGCGATTTTGGCCTGTTGAAGGCGTGCCCCAGGGACGTTCTTGAAGTGCTTATCGTCTTTGCTAATATCGGCGCCGTCACGATTTGGGCTTCTCTGCACGTCTAGGGCGGAAATAGATGGCTTTTTAGTAATGATGCTCTTACCAGACATTTACGATAGGACCTAGCGTTATGCCCACAACGAGTCCGAGGAAGCACAAGCCCACGCCAATAGTTTTGAAGCCATAGCCGTGCTTACCGAAAACCAAGTTGAGTGCACCGTTGAAGAGGAACGACAAGCCATAGAGGTAACCGTTGTAAAGTGCAGCGAAGATGATGATTGCCTCTGTGGCCAGGAACTGGAAGGGACGAGACAGTGTGACACGAAACAACTGTGTCAAAGATTTGCGCCCCATCTCCTCCGGGACGGTGGCGTTGCTCGAACTCTCTCGTCTCAGTCGACTCGCCCTCTGCCTCAACAACATGGAATGTCTCGTCTCGCTCCGAAAGCCGGCGAGGACGACAACCATGATCACCCATAGGCCGCCACATATACCCAACAGTGCCCAGAAGACGTCTCTCCATCCTCTTGTTTGTGCGACGAATGAGAGCAAAAAATACCCCGATGGCGAACCACACACGGCGGCCCAGAGGAACACGCTCATGGCCGGTCCCACCTGATGCCGCGGTCATAGGTCCGCAATGGTGCCGCTGAAATTCGCTATCGTTGGACTGGCGCAGAGCCTTGAGAGGAAGCGAAGGACGAGGAAGCCGCCGAGGTCATCAACCAACGCCATACCCAAAAGAAACAGTAAGAATGTCCCGTACGGCAGGATATAGAGAGCCGTCCATCCATGATACTCGGACAAGGGCGCCAAACTCATCGGCCGAAATGCCAGCCTTAACACATACAGCGAGAGGCCCCAGACACCGACCTCGGTGCTAACATGGAAGTACTTGGTGAATTTCTCGCTGACGGGCGAATAGCCTGAAGCGCCCCCACGAGACGGTCAAGCCAATGAGAGTGATGCTGGTGATGATGGTCCATTTTCGCCAGACGGGCCGGTGCCGTGGGTTGACCGGGTCGCCAGGTGGGAAGGTGACGACTGTCTTTGACTTGATGTTGGGCGTGAGCATGCCGGATGTAGATGTGGATGCATGTCGTAAAGTTTCGGCCCCTTCAAGGCTTAGGGGAGCCATTGATTGCACTTGTGAGGCTGTGTGTAGCTGCCCCATACTCTGTGCCGGAGAGGGAAATCCTCAGTCAAAAAAAAAAAAGGGATAAAACAACAACGTTTGATGACATTTATCAGCTTCCAACGTATAAATAACCACAGAGATGTAACACAGGAGGAGCTCAAAAGTTGAATATTTTCATCATTGAACTGCCTCGTACCTGCCTCGAGTATCGGGTCGCGATTCGTATGACATCCTGCAGCCTCGTGCGATGGAATCGGCGAATTTGAATTTGGCTGGCCCCCCAAACGGCGGTATAACACGTTGCGTCATAGTAATCCAGACAGCGCACAGATTGATTGTGCTGAGGATTGATATGGCATTCTTCCTCAAGTACAAAGGAGACAGGAAATGTTGAGCCAATCTAGGGCCATAAATTAATTGATTGCTAGATTGAGCAGGAAGAGAAATTGTATTAGTTGTGATATATCAGGCTTAAATAACAGCAGCCTCCGCAGCCTCGCAGCCTCGCAGCCTCGCAGCCTCGCAAGTTGGCTAGTGCCAAGAGTACACCGTCTTGCTTAATTAGGCTGGAAGTCTTCCCTATCGCTTAATTATGCGAAGGGCGCCCGTTGATGGGAGCCACCTAGACATTATGTATGGCCATAATTTTACGCTTTGTTAAGCACGTCTGGAGCCGCTGTCACTATCAACAAATTATATGCTATCGCCGACGAGGACAGCTTCGTAGTAAGCCTGCAGTCTGTCGCGGAGATTGTCTTGACTGCAGCCGCCGAATATTACAACCAAGGACGACCTATTGCGGGAGAACTTCTCCCAAATCTGACCATTTGATACGAACGGGATTTAGCTGGAGACAAATGACTTGAATTTTTTGGATTGAAGAATTGGGAAATGACGGACTGTCTCTCCGTTTCTTTCCCAAGCTACATATTAACCACTAGTCCATCGAGTATGACTTTGACCAAGTTGGAAGGAGATAGATGCCATATTATTTGCCTTCTCAAGTAGTTCAGTCAACTACGACTGTATCTCTCCAAGCATCATCATCGGCTACTATCGCAGTATAGTCGGCCCCAATATCCTCCGCGTCCCTTCAGGCGCACACCAGCAAGGAGCTCGCTTCCCGTGGTAATAGTCCAAACTTCCCCATCCCAGGGTGATATTAATCCAAAGCAATAGCAATAAGTAGTTTTCAACAGGATTTATGCTGGGTAAGCTGTGCATAGTTTCAAGGTGAGTCGCAAGGGAACGATGTGTCTCATCTCTTTCCGTGCCGTAAGGAGTGTCTATTCGGTATTCGTATCTTTTTCAGTCGTAAGGATCGTACGCTCGCGCCCGCGGTCTGGTTCCGTGGGGTGAGCCGCTATTAAAACAAACCATTCGTATCGTGCCAAAACAAGGATCAGCGTCAGTCGTCGACATTTGCCATCTTTCTGAACATGCATATGCTGCATGGAGTGGGATAGAGGACGGACGACGTTGCCAGAGAATGAAAGATATGCTTTTTTTTTCTCTCTCGCCAACCCTGAATCAACTTCCTCCCTTGATTCATGACTGGCCTAGGTAATTTTCATTTACACTAGGGCAACAAGGCCGATAACACCGGCAAGGAGCGCCATGACGGGCTTGTTATTGCTGCTGGCGGCGCCAGTATATGTCGCAACTGGGGCGGGTGCCGTGGTGGTCGGGACCGGCGCAACGCTTGTCCAGACGCTGCTGCTGACCACAGGAGCTGGAGACGAAGACCAGACACTGCTCGTAACTGCAACAGAGGCCCAAGTGCTTGCGTGAGGGACAGAGTAGCTGCTATACACAACTGTCGACACCCAGTCGTTCCACTCACTGCTCGAGGGCGCTGGAGCCGGGGCCGCGGGGATGCTGGATGACCAATCGGCCCATGTGCTTGTCGCGGGAACAGGTGCCGCGGGCGTAGACGTTGTCCAATCTTGCCACGTTGTCGTTGGAACTGGAACAGGCGCAATGGAAGAGGTCCAGGTCTTGACAGGAGCTGGGGATGAGGACCAATCTTGCCAGGAGGAGGTCGGTACAGAAACCACGACGGAAGACGTCCAATCTTGCCAGTGAGATGATGAAGTCACTATCGGCGCCGGAGGAGTCGAAGGGGTCCAATCGGCCCAGGACGTTGTCTCAACAGGAGCTGGGGATGACGAGGACCATTCTTCCCATCCTTTAGTGCTTGAGCTTGTGTAAGGCGTAGTCGTGGAAGAAGTGGTTGTCCATTCGATCCATTGGGTTGAAGGTGAACTCGTCGTTATAAAGGAAGTTGTGCTTGACCAATCGAGCCATTGAGCTGAAGGTGAACTCGTAGTTGTAGGGGAAGCTGTGCTTGACCAATCGATCCAGGTCGATGAAAGTACCGGAGTCGTCGTGCTGGTAGTGGTAGTTTTGGTGGTGGTGGTAGTAGTAGTAGTAGTAGTAGTAGTAGTAGTAGTAGTAGTAGTAGTAGTAGTAGTAGTGGTGGTGGTGGCTGTCGTCCAATCGGCCCAAGTTGAAGAGAGAATTGAGCTTGTGTAAGGTGTAGTCGTGGTTGAAGAGCTGCTTGTGTAAGGCGTCGTGCTCGTAGGGCTTGAACTTGCCCAGTCGCTCCATGTTTCGGTCATTGTCTCTCCTCTTCCGTATACCTTTTCGGCACTTGCTAAGCTGGCAACTGCCAGCAGAACGAGAGATGATCTCATGTTGAGAGAGGATATGGTTTCCGGGGTGATGAGAATACAGAGAGCGAGTGTACTAGAGCCTTAGCGAACGAGCTCTAGTGTACCGAGTACAAGCGAGGGATGAGGCTGTCAAACGACGAGAGTGTAATGATGGGAAGAAGAAAGAAACGTCTTCTGATGAGAGAGACGGGTGGTTTTGTACCCAGTACTGGGTAGTACATTCCCTGCTGGGGAGGCACCCCTCTCGAGCTTCTTCAGCTGTGGATTCTGCCATGCGAACATCATAGGTACTCGTAAAGATGGAGGGAGAAATCAAAGTGCTGGGGATGTGGCGAGACGAACGAGCATGCAGGATTGTTCCATGCCACCAAGCCTGTTCCTCTCGGAATCATGTCATAGTGGACGATGGCTAGGCGAGGAGGGTAGCAATCGACTTTTCCAGCCCCCGTACTCGGTATGTAGAGTCAACCCGAGTGGAGCTTTCAAAGCTAGGCCGGCGGGGTCATCCTGAGAATACCCAGTACCGAATACTTAGCTCCCTCAATGGAACAAGGCTAGCCAAAAAAGCGAGCAAGTTGTTGGCCTGGCAGTCTGGAGGTCTCATCGCAGATATTCTGTCTCATTGACCAATTGGCTGGGTGCAAAGACGAACGAGGGGGGCGCCTCTCTGCCGACTTCTCCAGATGGCTGCAGAATCCTCCGTAATAGCTGCATGCACCTTTTACCTCGTAGCTAGGCGCCAAAGGAAGAGACAGAGGAAGAGCCAGCCATGCTGAAATCGAGAGGTTGGCAGCAATACAACTTACTGTTGGCTAGGTTTGGATTAGTAGTGTTCTTCAGCCTCACACAACCTCTTCCAACATATTTTGCTATCCGACAAGACCGTACTGGGTACTGGGTACTCGGCAGTCCGTCCGACTACTGGGGACTCCGTAGGCTGTGTGTACAGTACTTACCTCGGAACCAGGGAACAGAATGAAATTGTGGGACTTCGAGAACCAAGGTCAGCTAGCAAGCCACGGACAAGATGTACTTGTGACAAGTAGGGTTGTACCAAGGTAGAAGGCCTGCTCGTATGAGGTCAGAATCCATCTCGATTCAGGACAATTCTGCTCGTCATGCGACACACCAAGTCCTGTTACAGCGACCCATTAGGAGCTCTTGTCGGCTTTGATTCTCGTACAAGTAACAAGTAGTGTGATCGCATGACAATGGCATTTCTGGCGAACTTGGCGAGACCAGAAGACGGTTGATGTCAATCGAAGCCAGTGCTGGATCCAGTTACCTTGGTTACTACTGTACTTGGTAGGTAAGAGGAAACGGATGAGGTTGGCAGGGAACAAACAGGGAGTCAACACTTAAAGACGCCAAAGCTGCGGTTTCACTTTAGGTGGCTGAGCGGGTTCAGGAACGGCGTGACGATTGGTGTTTTGCTGCTTGAGTGACAGGGCCATCCCTGTTTTCCACGTTGCCTTGACCTCGCTCGGCGAATTTCTCACCCTCTCGAAGCCCAGGAGGCACAGCTGTGCAAAGACTCTCCCTTCCCGTTTGACTCCATGTTCCTGCCTCTGTTCCTGCTTCAGTGTCCACTGTATCGTCCTTCTGCATCTGAGAATACCGAGTACTTCCCGTCAGATCACGGGTGGCTACGGGTGGCTACCGTGACAGGTTGATTTTTGTGCCCTTGGCCCAAGCATGTTACCATGCTCTGGAGCTGCCTTTCGGCACTGACGCCAGTCGTGGTTAGAGCACGAGTCGGACTCGGATCGACTGGCGGCTGATTGGACATTGATGGGCGCTCATGGCTACGTAACAGTAGACAAATGCTTGGAGATATGCGTTGGAGCCTAGCAGATCTTTACTGGGTACACACCTCACGCAGGGTCGATGATGAAAAACTTAGGTATTGGAATGACGGCATTGACTTGCTACCAGCTCGCCCTGGTCTGTGCTTGAGCTGCTCCACAGAAATTCCACACGGTTCCGGACAGGCTTGCTTGCTCATCGATGGCGGAATCACATCATGCGCCCCAAATATTCCAGTGATGCCACATTGGGCCGTTGACCTGCCATCTCCTTGAGTCGCTTGATTGGTGCATGTTAAACAAATCCAACTTTTTGTTTTCGATCCGGAAGCTTCGACGACATTCGGCAAAAATGTACAAGGCTGAGCTATCGCATGGGTCTCTTTGCCCCCCCCCCCCCCGGGTCCCCCGAGTCACCACCTCCCTCGTATCGAATGAATGTCTCTTGTGTGACAGCATAGCTTCACTCATCGTCGATCCCAGGGTCTGATCCTGACTCCCATCCAATGCCATAATTTTGGGCCATTTGCGTGAAATCGTTGTAATGCGCCTCTCGTTCTTCCAATGGTGTCAGACGAAATGTCGCATCCCTGAGGTCCAAAAGTCGATCCTTCATTCTCGAGTTGCATTCGAGGGCTGCCGATACGTCCAACCCGCTCGGCTGGCGGCTTGTCTCGAAGAGTGTGTCTGGAAACGTGTCCAGCACAGGAAATTGTAGACTGGTCTGAAATCTGAGCGTGCGTCAGCCTTTTCCATCGATTCATCTTTTCCAAGGGAGCTGGTTCGCTTTCAGAAATGAGGCACGAAAGGCAAAGGTGTCAACTCACATCTCGACTACGCTTTCTTCGTTCAGTCTTCGTCGCAGCCGCTCCTCGTGAGTCAGAGTTAACGGCCGAGTATCTGACTCGAGGTGGTCTCGCTCACATTCGACTTGGGCGAAAACGTGACGGGACCTCGCGACCGACGGACTGAGCAGACTGGGGCTGTAATCCAGGTCTAAATGTGATGGCTCTGGCAAATTAGCGCTTTGATCATTTTCATACCCATTGCCTTGCTCCATCGCAGTCCCGTTGGAGGAGCCCTTGGCTCCAATTTTCGAGCTCATGACGCTTGCATGAAGCTCGAAGATGTTTTGAACCCCATTGGTATTCAAAGTATCCTCTAATAGGCCCAACGATCCTCGTTTCCCTGCCTCGGCATGGAGCCTTGTCGGGAGCGTGACAGATTCAATGCCCGCGCAGAGGAGCGCGCTGCTCATCCAATCAGAGCCACTGTCGAGCTTTACGTATCGAGGAAGGATTGAGGGAGGGGCAGCAAGCCGTATGTATGCTGATGCTTGCTGCCCAATTGACCGGAG
Organism: Cladophialophora psammophila CBS 110553; assembly: GCF_000585535.1. NCBI lineage: Eukaryota > Fungi > Ascomycota > Eurotiomycetes > Chaetothyriales > Herpotrichiellaceae > Cladophialophora > Cladophialophora psammophila. The sequence continues at coordinate 70,082 of NW_006912959.1, forward strand.
CGTTCTGGCAGCATTGCACGCTCTTGCTGACTGCTTTTCCTATTCCTGTTGAGCTACTTGTCAGCAGAGGAATTTGCGAGGACGTACCCTAGTTACTCTGGAACCGTCTTCAATGCCCCAAACCCAGATACTTGTCTTTCCATACTCATCTCTCACATTGTCCACGTACTTCGCAGCAAAGCCTCCCCATGCGTCATCCGCGCCGGTGAAGAATTGAAAACCTTGCACTTGATCGCACTCCTCTACGAACGGTCTGACATCGCGATCAAGCAGATCAATTTCTTTGTCCAGGCTTTCGAACAGGTCTTCGCCAGCCGACCAGTTTTCAAAGGGCATGAGTTGCGAGTTCAGCTCGTACTCGTGGAGCTGAACGATGGATCTAGGATGATAGAAGACACGGTTGAAGTCGGACCAATACCTCACGTCCGAGGTGTGGAGTTGTGTAGTTGGGAGACCAAGGTCTAGACTTCTTTGGTATTCGGATGGCTCAATCTGCCGCTCTTGATGTCTGGAGGTGTTGCCGTCCCTGGGGGTATTCAGAATCTCATCCAGTCGAGAGAGTCCTCAAACAGCGACATACCAAAGACCGGGAACAGGATGTGAGTCACCCTGGATGTCGTAAAGGGCATTGAATTTACGAAGAGTGCCAAACCCGCCCTTCAGGTCATATATTATGGTTCGAGGAGTGAATGTCTCCGAGCCATCGGATCCAAGACCTGGCCGGAAGTGAATGTCTGGGTTAACAAGGGGTTCTTCATCGTCAGAGTAGGTGAAGTATGATTCCTTTTGATGTAAGTTAGACGGAGCTTTAGTACAGTCGTATAGCGTATACCTGAGCGTTCCAGAAATGGGTCGCCAGATAGTTACTCTTGGTTCCAAGCTGAAGAGTGATGATTTCATGCATTTTTCATGAAGAAGATCATGCTGGAATTGAACAAACCTTCCGCAGTGCACTTCGCAAGAGATTTAGAATGCAGAGGTCGACGAGAATTGTATTCAAAACATCATAATCATACGATGGGAGAAGAAAGATGAAAGCTGTAGATTGTCGAGGCTGAAGAACGTGGAGTGATCAACGTGACGCAAAGCTTCTTCCGTGACTCGCGCACGTCAAGTTGCATGACTCGAAATTCGGAGTTTTTGGACAACTTGTTCACAAGCCTGCGAGAGCAACGTGCGAGCATCAGAAATGAAAACGGTGTCATAGACGGTATTTTGCCATTTCTCTGTTCAATGTTCATTTTACCCTCAGATTTCTACTACTCGAGCACCATTCTAGAAATGTGCTCGCCAAACCGAATCAACAAACTATCCTCTCTTTGAGTCGCCTGACGAGTACTATCCCATTCAACTTCTGAGCTTCGCCGATATATGCACAATGGCACCGCCCGGCCGACGGAAGCTTTCGACATTTAGCCTCCTAGCACTATCTCTCCTCCTATTCCTCTCTACGACTGCCCATGCTGCTGCTGCAGTCCTGGGTATAGATCTGGGTACAGAGTACCTAAAGGGTGCCATCGCCAGGCCCGGGTCACCCATAGAAATTGTCCTGTCTAAAGACTCGAAGAGAAGAGAGGCAGCAACGCTTGCGTTCAAACCCTCCAGAGCCCAGACAAAAGATGGCGACACTTTTCCCGAACGCCTCTATGGAGGCGATGCCGTAGCGCTCTCCGCAAGATTTCCGAGCGATGTCTATCCCAACCTGAAGAGTTTGCTGGGCCTGGAATACTCTGCGGAGGCTGTCAAGGCCTATGCCACACGATACCCCGAGTTGAACCTTGTACCTGTGGCAAGAGGCAACGGAACGGACAAGGATGCTGGTACGGTGGGATTAAAGAGCCAGAGCTTCGGGATCAAGAAGGACGAAATATTCATGGTGGAAGAGCTACTAGCCATGCAGTTGAAGAACGTCAAGAGCAATGCGGAAGCGATGGTCGCCAAGGGTGTATCTGTCACGGATGTTGTCATCACATACCCTGCGTTCTATACCGCTGAGGAGAAGCGAGCCATTCAACTGGCCGCGGACCTGGCGGGATTGAAAGTCCTAGGTCTTGTCAGCGATGGACTTGCTGTTGGGCTTAACTATGCAACCCATCGGACTTTCGACAGTGTGACGGATGGCGCTAAGCCCGAGTACCATCTTGTCTATGATATAGGTGCCGGATCAACGACCGCAACGGTGCTCAAGTTTCAAGGCAGGACGATCAAGGGGCCAGGCAAGCGAAATTCCACCATTCAGGAGGTCATCGCTCTCGGAATGGGATTCGACGCCTCGCTAGGAGGGGATTCTTTAAATGATGTTATTGTCGAAGATATCATCTCCAGGTTCCTTGACACTCCGGGCGCTAAGAAATTGGGATTGGATCGTGAGCAAGTTCGATCTCACGGGAAATCAATGGCGAGAATTTGGAAAGAGGCGGAACGAGTGCGACAGCTTCTCAGTGCCAATGCGGTATCAACCGCGACTCTCGAAGGCCTCTATGATGATGATATCTCTTTCAAGTACAGCCTCACCCGAGACAAATTTGAAGAGCTCGCTGCAGATCATGCTTCTCGTGTAGGGTCTCCCATTGAAGCTGCTCTGCAGTCGGCCGGGCTGCAACTGGACGACCTCGACTCGATCATTCTGCACGGAGGAGCAGTGAGAACCCCATTTGTGCAGAAGCAGCTTGAAAAAGTCGCTAGTGGATCATCCAAGCTCAAGACCAACGTCAACGCCGACGAGGCTGCCGTCATGGGAGCAGCTTTCAAAGCTGCCTCTCTAAGCCCCAGCTTTAGGGTCAAAGACATTCGTGGCGCAGATATTTCGGGATTCACTTTTTTCTTGAAATGGAGTGTCGAGAACAAAGAAAAGGCACAGAAACTATTCCATCCGTCCTCCCAAGTTGGAGCTGAGAAGCAAGTGCCTATCAGGACGCTGGAAGATGTCACGTTTGGGTTCACTCAAACAGTCAAGGAGCTGGAACTTCCTGTCACGGAGGTTGGAGCATTAAACTTGACGAAATCTGTGGGTGAGCTGAAAGAAAAGCATGGATGTGCGGCGGCGAATATAAGCACCATTTTCACAATGCGGTTGAGTCATGTGGATGGGTTGCCAGAAGTTGTTTCGGGGTCTGTTAGCTGCGAAACCGAGAGCACCAAAGGCGGGACCGTCATTGACAACGTCAAAGGTTTGTTTGGCTTCGGCTCGAAGAAGGACGGTGATCAAAAGGTCGTCGAAGACGAAGAAGCGACTGAAGGAACCTCAGAATCTCAGATTCCGTCGCCTTCGTCTGATCCAACAAGCTCTAGATCAACCATGTCATCTGCTTCGCCATCACCTTCAGAGCCGCCTGCTCCTGCTCCTTCTTCTTCTTCTTCTTCTTCTTCCTCCTCCTCCTCCTCTTCAACTAAAACCGCCAAAGCAACTAAATCCACGCCCACAATTGTTTCAATACCGCTTGCTCTGAGATCGACTGTTGTCGGGCTCAACGCTCCCCCTCTTCAAATTCTGCCTCGTCTCCGACAGCGTCTAACTCAATTCGATATGTCGGATCGGAATGCCGCTCTCCGAGCTGAAGCTTTGAACACTCTCGAGGCTTTCACATACCGAGCAAGGGACTATCTGGAGGACGAGGGCTTCATTACTGCCGCGAGTGAGTCTGTTCGGAAAGAACTAGAAAAACAACTGGCAAGCATCTCCGAATGGCTATACAGTGATGGCCTCGATGCCAAACTCCAGGACCTCAAGGACAAGTTGAAGACTCTCCATGGCCTCGTTGATCCGGTATTAAAGCGTCAGGATGAAGCTATGAAACGACCGGATGCCGTGAAGGCCTTGAAAGAGGGACTGGAGAGCATGAATGGGATGATTACAATGGTGGAAGGAAGCATCAAGAAGGCTGCAGAAAATGCGGCTTCGAGTGCAAGTGAAGCTGCAGAATCTGCAGCCTCGAGTGCTTCGACAAGCTCGCCCACAATGGATGGAGATGACCTAGACGAGGACCCGTATAGCAGCGCGTCAGAAGGCGAAGCAACGCAGACGGACGAACCGCCACTGGTTAAACCATATGAGTACACGAACGAAGATCTGGCAGCTCTTACGACGAAATATGATGAGGTGAAGAAATGGCTCGACGAGAAACTTGCCATGCAAAACACACTGGGCCCACACGATGATCCTGCCTTCCTGGTCTCTGAATTGCAGAATAGGGGGCAGGAGTTACAGAAACTGGTCTCGGATACTATTATGAAGACAATCAGGATGCCCGAGATACCCAAAAAGGGGAAGACGGGGGGTGGAAAGAAAGGGTCGGGGAAGGGCAAGGCCAAAAAGACGAAATCTTCCACCCCAAGCGGCAGTGAGACCGCAGGAAGTAGGACCTCCAAAGCGAACGCTTCATCAAGCTCGTCCTCGACACCGACTGCCTCGGCGACGAAGAGCATCAAGGATGAGTTGTAAGTAGGTAAACTAAAGCGACATGTTGTTTTGCATTACTACTTTTGGCCACATCAAGAGTATTCATATTCCGACCCCGATCAGCTCATGACCATGTTTATTGGGAGAGAACATTGAGCCAATGATTAGAGGGCGAAGGGACAACTGCCGCCGACGCATGTGGAAGTGCCACCCACTATTATTAGTGTCAGCCGCACGAGCTGTATTGATCGACAGGGTTCCGATGGAATCCCAAGTCTGAGAGTTGACCCGCCGTTACCATGGCCTGCGGGGCTTCTCACCAGAACGGCGACCATGTGTGTCTTCTATATACACCATGTACTTACATATGTACAATTCTTGGTAGTAGGATGGACCGACTAGAACACTTTGGAATTCCAGAAGGCTGAAACGTGAGGGAGATCGGACAGGCGATAGATGGTGGCGAAAGCCCTTCACCGAATGTAGGCGTCGAAACGCGGGAGGGTGAAATTCTTGGGACTGCACATTTGTTCAACAGCTGAAACGGCCCAGTTTGATTGGATTGGGCCGCCGAGCACGCAGATGAGCCTTGAGCGGGCGAGGGAAGATGAAGGAGGGGGCGGTATGTCAGCCCTATCGACTCTTAGCATCTGTGTCTGCACAGAAGCACCTCACCTTGGTATCTTGGTATCTTGGGTGTGGATTTTGAGGCCACAGGGAAGAAAGTGGTGTTGGGCGAGCGCGAGAGCGCGAAGAACAACGCGCAGGAGGATCAAGCAGTGGATTTCACCGCTCTTTATCTGTCGTTTCGCTGCAATCTGGCGAGGACAAGAAGTGCGTATTTGTCGCAAGTACTTTGGTTGTCAGCGCCCCAAATCAGCCTTCACTGCAGATTCCATTAGGCGTCAGACAATACGAGACGTGCCACCCCGGGAGCCGCTAGAGCCCACTACCGGCCTTAGCACGGGTCCAGAACCCCCAAAAGGGCCCCCTCTGGGCCACCACTTTTGTGCGTTTATTTGTGTTTCTTTCTTCTCTGCCTGCTGCTTGCAATCTGTACCCAGTCCCTATGTCGCATACGGAGACGGAGGCCGAGGCAACGTGATGCTAGATCAGAGACTTGCAATCTCGGGGCGGCAGCAAGGTTCCGGAACCCAGTGAATCATTTCTCTATGGCCTGGAGGACGGTAAACGGCGGGGGGGTCAATCCTTCGCAGCTCAGCCTGATAAATAGAGGGCGAGAGGGCAGCTAGTGTCGCTTTAGGTACCAAATACCCTGTACCATTACGCATCATTACGGGCACCGTGGCTGCAGTTTGGGTGTCTCTTCTCTGCCGCCTGCCACCCTCTTCAGCGCAGCAACCGCAGCCACAAGCCGCACGTCCCTCTCTGCTTCTATCACTGCCTCTTCTTCAGCTGTCTTTCCCATTCTCAAACGGCTTCGTCTTGCCCTTGCCTGAGTTGCACTACCCTACCGACTACACTCCTCGCACTGACTGAAATTTGAGTTCTGGTCCTCGTCATCGCCCCAAACAGTGCACCTTTCCTACGCTCAGCCACCAGTCTCACTCGCCTTACCAATCCACCTCGTCTCGATCGCCATCAACAACCCCAAAAAATCACAACTACAACAAAACCCCTCTGCCAGTGCACTCGCTCTCCCCCTCGCCTTCCTATTCAATGTCGATGTCATGAGCTCGCGCTTCAAGTCTCTAGGCTTCGGTTCCAAACGAAAGAGCAGTGCCAACATCCAAACCACCTCAACCGCCTCCACCTCTGTCGCTTCACCCAACGGCTCTATCTCGAACGCCACGACTCCTCCCCCTCCTCAAAACTCCTCGCAAACCAGTCTGCCGCCCATGAATCCCAATCAGCCTGGTGTCCCTGGACGTCCTCCCAGCTACTCATACAACAGCGTCCAGGGACGGCCTCAGTCGCCGATGCCGCCTGCTCAGAACCAAATGGCCCACCATCCTGCTCCCATCGATACCAGGGCCGGTGCCTATGTTGGCGGCGCTCCTCAGTTGGGTCCCCCGCAACCTCCAGGGTACGGCGGCGCATATATGAATCAGACGATCGGTCCGCAGCCTGGTATTCAGCACATGACCACTCAATTTCCACCTGGTGCTCGTCCCGCTGAAGTTGAGGGCGCAGGGAGGAGCAAGGCCCAGCTAATTGTCGGCATCGATTTTGTAAGACTGACACCGTTCAGACCGGTTTGATCTTCCGGTAGCTGACGCTTGTTCTTAGGGCACCACCTTTTCGGGCGTGGCATTCGCCTTTGCGACAAACACCGAAGCAAAAGAGGATATAATAACAGAATGGCCCGGCGCAGGCAATCAAACGAAACAAAAGGTGGGCGCAACCGGACACTTCGAAGAATGTGTGTGACATATGACTAACCCGAATAGATTCCCACTGTGCTATATTACGATCAATATCAGAAAGTCGTCGGTTGGGGTCCTGACATTGCTGATGCCCTTGCTCCGACCGGCTATCCCAAGCCAGGCGTGCAAAAAGTGGAATGGTTCAAGCTGCAACTCATGCTCTCGGGTAACACGTACATTGACCCCATTAATCTACCCCCTCTTCCACCTGGGAAGTCCGAAATCGATGTGGCGGCCGACTATCTCTTCAAACTGCGGCAAGCTATGCGAGTCCAGCTGCAAAAGACATTGGGCGAGGTCTTTAATAGAGAAGAGCGCAATATCCGATACTTTTTGACTGTCCCTGCCATCTGGAACGATGCTGGTAAAGCGGCGACCAGAGCCGCAGCCATTCAAGCTGGCTTCATTCGTGATGAGAACGACAACCGACTGACCCTCATTACTGAGCCCGAAGCCGCGGCAATGTTCTGCTCCAAGACCGGTCTCCTCAACCTCAAGATCCACGACGCCGTCCTGATCGTAGACTGCGGCGGTGGAACCGTCGATCTGATCGCGTACGAAGTCGAAGAAGAGACTCCGTTCACTGTCGCCGAATGTACGGCCGGTAGTGGCGATTCTTGCGGCTCGACCGCTCTCAACCGAAACTTCTCCAACATTCTGCGTGCAAAGATCAGGAAAATGAAGTTGCCTGATGGATCAAAAACTGCCGGTCGAGTATACGCCAAGTGTATCATGGACTTTGAAAACAGAATAAAGGCCGATTTCCGCAATAACGGTCAGAAATGGGCCGTCGATGTTGGTATCGAGGCTGAATTCCCTGAAGCTGGCATTGAAGAAGGCTACATGACGTTCACCAATGAGGAAATTCTTCAGTGCTTCGAACCCGTCGTCAACAGAATTCTGGAACTCGTTCGCAATCAGATCATTGCTATCCAGGCGCAGAATAGATCATTACAAAATGTTCTTGTGGTCGGTGGCTTTGGTGCGTCCGAGTATCTCTTCCAGCAGATTAAATTGCACGTCCCGCCGCAATTCCAATCCAAAGTTGTCAGACCCATGGACTCCGTAGCTGCGATTGTGAAAGGTGCCGTCACGGCTGGAATTACTGAGCGAGTCATCACTTCTCGCGTTGCGAGACGACACTATCTCATGGCGACCCTCCAGCCGTTCAAAGAAGGTCATCATCCTGAACAGTATCGCGTGCCTAGCCTCGATGGCAAGGATCGGTGTAAATACACACGACAAATCTTTGTGCAGAAGGGCGAGAGAGTCAAAATTGGTGAACCCGTCAAAGTCTCGTTCTTCAGGCAGGTGGCACCCGGGGCGACGTTGATGTACGAAGATATTCTTTATGCTTGTGATGAGGATGTTTGGTTAGTTTCCAGCCTCTTGTGTCGACGTTCCCTAGCTAACCATGTTACAGCCCCGAATATACCAAGGATCCCCGTATCAAGGAAGTGGTCACCCTCACTTCGGATCTGTCAAGAAAGAATCTCGAGAAGGACTTTGAGAGAATGGATACTCCGCAAGGCACATTCTACCGGGTGTACTTCGATATTTACCTGACCTTGGATGGGTCGGAGTTTAATGCCGAATTGGTGTGCCAGGGTGAGGTGATGGGAAGATGTAGCGCGAGGTTCAGATAGGGCTGTGGATGGAAGCATGGATATGGCCCAGAAGCTGGGAAGATAATTCCAACGTCAAGAGCAGAACCATGGCGGTTCGGGGAAAAAAGACAAGAGACAGGAGCGGTTTAATGAGCAGGAGGTTGAAGACGAAGTATGAGGGAACGACCACGGCAATTGAAGAAGGAAGTGGGGAATATCCCTGATCCAGCCTAAGCTACACTTTTGATGACTGCTGATGTGGAGATGATCACAGCGGAAGTACGTCGAGCTTGAAATGAAGGCCTCGTGAGGGTTGATGATGTTGTCTTTGGCACAGTGACGCTGAACGAAAGTGAAGATCAAGAAGGAAAAAGCCAGGAGTTGCATATTGTCCATGAGCGAAAGCAATGAACTTTTTGAACGCGCGAGATACAATCAGGCAGACGTATCAAATCAGATCTAGTCTCGAAACTAACAAGATAGGATCCTGTTTGCTCTAATGTGGAAAGGAGAAGCCCGATTGATTGCCGTGCCCTCCGTAGTCTGCCCGGTCGATGCTGGACTATGAGGCGACTTCGCTCAACACCTCACGATGGCCAGCTGGGTGGCTGCTGCTCCTCTACCTCGATGTCCCATCCTAATTTCAGGCGGCTGCGAGACCCACAGTTCCATCAATTGTGTGCAGATAGTAAGAACTGCCGGTCTTGCCTCAGGGTGTCAAGTGCGCCAAACTCAGCCCCATGGCGCCTTGGTCGCGTTGCTTGTCTGGAATTCTGGAACTCCTTATTGCCGTGAGCGGACCATACATATAGAGCAAAGAGCTTATGAGGGATCTCTGCGGGCTGGAACACTCACCCAGGTCTGGAACGGAATAGATAGATATAAGGACCGTACATCATGAGTTAGTATAGGCCACAGAGAGCCTCCGAAGGGTTCGACATTGCGTTGATCAACCTATCAAACTTTCCTCGCGACCCAGTGACTGCACCTGTACCGATTCTGTAATAAGCTGTTTGGATCCTGAATATATCCCGAATCGGCAGGCAGGATCTCGTGAGTAATCACTTCAAAACCCGTGCGTGAAACGAGCAGAACGACTTCTTCGTCAGTGAGTTCAAAGGATCCCGGTTCGGCGATGCCTTTGTCTTCGAGATCCGGTTTTGGCTGGCTGCTTGGTCCAGACTCTGAACGCGTGTTTTCGCCTGGTTCATCGTCGTCGCCGTCGTCGGTATTTCCGCCGGGCGCACGATCGTCAAAATGCCACAACAGTGGGCCAATGTTGATCCAAGCGCCTCCTGTCTTTAAGCAATTCCGCACCGTCTGAATATATCGAAGGAGATTGGGTGCTGTATCGACAAAGAACAGGGATACCACCCCGTCGAATGTCTCTTTGGAGTCCGGCGTGGAATAGGACAGCACGAAATCTCCGGCCGTCATGTTCATTTCACCCACTGGTAACCCGGCGGAAAGCCGGGAGGAGAAGGCTTCGCCTGGATGAACATCTGGCACTGTATAGCGTTTGAGCTGATTTGCGCGAGACCCCACATTTGTGAATGTATGCGCGAAGGGGTAAACCGAGTACTGGTGGACGCGTTCGGTGTTGTTGAGAATGAAATTGCTTGCGAGCAGTTGGTGGTAGGAGATCTCGTTACCTGTCGCATGGAAGCCTCGCAGAGCGAGTTCGAATAGTACGCGGCCCAGTCCGGCACCAGGGAGAAGAAGCGACGGAGACTGGTTATGCGGTTGGACAGCAGGGAGATTCAATTCGAGGTCCGAGAGGATCGTCTTGAGGAGTGGTTCAACCTCGAGAGTGAACCCTTCGTGAGACCAGTCTCGATAAAACTGACGAATAGTTGAATGCGCTTTGGAGATGTCGTTCGGTTTGGCTTTCCCTTGCCAGTTCATCCAGGAGTCTATGTGCGGTTTCTCCGGGAGTCCAAATGCACCTGCTCCTAGGCGGAATATTTGGTCTGCTAAGTCGGCATTATGATCCAATGCATCGTCAACAGCATTTAGCGTGTCGAGAATGGAAAAAGGAGGAGCTGCAAGCATTTGCCACTGGACTGATGGGAGAGCGTAGAGATTCTGTCGCCTTCGGTGGGTTGTGTTGTAGTGTGCGTTTTTCCGGTACTGACTTCAATCTAGGTCAGCGGTGTTAGTTAAAAGCGGGTTCTCGTTGGGGAGGTGGGAAATAGGTGAAGAGGCATATTAGAGGCATAGACACCGCCTCAGGAGCCGGTCGTCCTTTGGCCAGACTGCCTTCAGGAGGATCATGTCATGCTAAGTCCGAGCACCGCATCGTAGGAAGTGAAGCTGAGGCGGCCTGGTCCACGATCAAGCATGAGACCTTCATTCAAGACGTCATGAGCCAGCAAGGCAATGGCCCTGTAAGAGAGAGCCGCCAAACGAAAGGCTGCCATGCCACCTCGGCCCCCGTCCGTGTCAGGTGCCGGCATTCAATGCTCAAGGTAATGGCGATCAAAGACCGTATGAAGACTAGAAGCTTTGGTTGAAGCGCCAAAGACCGTTGCATGAAGCTCTGTGATTCACTTACTGAAATGAATCGAGAGCAGCAAAGATGACTCGCCGTTCAAGAGGGTCGGCCAGGGGGCCGGCGTCATGGAATAACGGGTTAGGTTGCGATACGGCGGCATCCTCGGTGTGCTGGACTCCAGCCATCCTAAAGAGGTTTCGCAAGCGTCAGGCAGAAGAGGGTCGAAAAGGCGATTGCTGATGCAAAGTCGTGCACGGATGAATTGGGGTTGTTGCAATAGAATTAACTGTCTACATCACAGAATGAAGTCGGATGCATGCCAAGCCAGATAGGACCCGGCGACCACCAAACACCGCTATTGCTCTCTCTTTCTCTCTACCCTGCCTGTAACCAACGTACTACATCCCTCAGAGTCAGTCATCCATGACAGTAAACCTATTGAGAAACAAGCTGGTGTGGTTGGAAGCGCCGTCTAAGTTACACCTCCGACTTGTATAGCGATATATTCAACTCAGCGTTAAACCTCCATTGCCGGCAACACCTTGCGTTCCTAACACTGGCAATTGATTCCACGCAGTCATGGAGCCCTCCTTCAGGCCTGTCAACGAATCGTTCCCCATGCCTAGACACCCTCATCTCAACTTCCACGCCCACCTGAGTTTCATGGGAAATTGCACCATGGTCCATTTGACCACCACCGACCTCAGCCAAGCTGAGAGCACTCTATCGCCTATGGGAAGTTTTGTCTACGCAATGCCTGATGTACGTAAAACTCCCTGAGCAACAGGCTCCCTCTGATGAATTCTAGATGAGAAACGATCGAGATGCGATCAGCACACCTCTGTCGACCTCGGGCTCTAGCATTGACTATGCCACTAGAATGGCCAAGGTCCTTGCTCGGAAGATGAAACAACCAGTGTACGTGGGCTGCAGCATGGATTTCACGGGCACGACAGCCGAAGAAGAAATGGAAGGCTTCGCCGCTGTCGTCGATCAGATTATGGAGAGGTGGACCCCCAAATCGTGAACCGGCCCTGCTCGCCTGGGTCCCTCATCTCCCGCTGGGTCGATATTCTAGAACGCTGTTAAAAGAGGTCCCCGATATACAAGGATCGGTACCCTGCGCCCTTACATTTCATTGGGTCGGGGACCAGGCCTGTGCAAACAAATCGGTACTATTCCTTGCCCTTGCTGGAATTTGGCACCTTAGAGCCTCATCGAGCCTTTTAGCACCAGTGCAGGAACCTGGAACATTTTGACTACTTAGTAAATGCCTCCCGATGCACCACGAGATCTTCGCTTGGGGGCGCGGAACCTCTGCTGTGTGTGAGAAACACTGGGAGATCGATCGCCGTTCGTTGTTCGCCAATTCTCGGTAGGCCTACCGGTTGCGAGGAAACCCCGGTGGCAACTGTCACTACCTACAGGACATCACCCTGCTTAAGGTTGCTAATCGAAGCTTGGCTCCCACAGAGGGCAATTCTCCCAGGGTGCTGGGGTCAGATCACACGCCTGATGACACTGACGGTCCTCAAACGTCAGTAGAAACTAAATTGGCGGTTCATCAAACAGAGGCCATAGCTTAGCTCTTCCGCGGAGGCTACACGTCAGCGATCCTTGCGGCCTCCTTTCAGAGAGTCCAGTGGAGGTCGAGGAGATGTTCACCACCGCTTCTTGCCCTCCCTGCGTCGGGGCTTGTCGCAATGGTTGTCTGCACTATCTTAACTTTCGGCAAGTGGCCGGGTTGTCATCTTAAAGGGGATTGACCATTTTTGCAAGGCCTTCACCTTTCGACTTTGCACATATCGCATACCGCCGATCATATCCACCCACTTGAGCAGCTCGATGGCAACGTATTCAGTGCTATATACTGAGGCCACAATAGAAGAATGCTACATCGACCAAAATCTTCGTGGCCGTCACGCAGCCGCCAGGGGTTCGGAAACCCCTAAGCATGGGGTTTATCTGGTCAGGCGCATTATCGAACTCACTTTAATTGAGTCATACGCACTTTGGTCAGACCGACAAGGGGGCAGACAATCAACGCCTCCTTGCTGCAGCTTGTCGATCCTCTGCTCAATTCTCTCAACCTTCAGCAGAATAGGTTACGAGTACCGAGTACATCCTAGGTATATGACAGATGCCACCGAGGGCCTACTCCGTACACAAATCCAATAAACACCCAGTCAAGACCCAATAATAACCCCACAGACAATTATCCTGACCAGGAATGAAGCAACATGAGGAATAGATCGGGTTATGTGGTAAAATTAAGAACATTTCCCTAAACCTTCCATCATTTGAACCAGCAGATTGGATCTGCCAAATCCGGTTGCTCCCAAGCAACACTTCAACTGCGTCATTCCATTTATGAAACTAGTTGAAGATCTAGTGAAGACCAAGGAAGCGTGGAATGTCACTCGTTGTTCGTTTGACTTTTTGGTGATGGCGTTACTCCCTGTTCTAGATATCGCTTCGACTCGCCAGACGAGATGTTTCACGGAGAGAACGGAAAGACTGGTTGGGTTCGAAACACATACCCTTGAATTGTGAGCTTGTCCGATCCTCACTGCACGAATGCGGGACTGAGATGCCAGGGGGAAATCCCACCTTGCTGCAATGCGAGCTGCGAGCTGCAAAGTCGATCCTGTTTGAGGGTCGTGTAGATCCGAGGGCTAAAGTTCCGTTCCAACGGCTTGCCAGTGGTACTTCCAACCGACTGGATGGCGTTACCGGGAGGGGGAAGGGATCCTTACCTCCTAGACACCCTGGTTTGCTAGCTCCCTGGCGTTTAATCTAAGTTCCAGGTCTCCTCAGAGCTGCACGCTAATGCCACAAACCAGTCTTCTGGAACTGCGTCTTGGCCGTTTCCATCATTTTCTGGGAGTCTTTTGCGCCACCAAGCCGAGAGATGAGCGCCAGTCGCTCGCACGATCCTGCACAGAAGAGGGAAACGGTTGGGCTTGAGATGCGCATGCCCATCATTTGGGGAAAGGACAATGCTGCACATCATTGCTCACGCGGTAAAATGTTGTCGATGATTTCCCCTACGGACTCTGCAATTCCGTTAAGTCTCCGGCCTAATTCTGCACCTCAATGGAAACAGACAGAGATGACGGGTTTGACCGCCACAGACACTTGGGATCCAGGATCAATTATCCATTACCAGGTTTTGCGAAGCCACAACTCTATCAAGTACTCCGTCCCTGGTGGAGCCTCAGATCCTGCTTTCCGTAGGAGATCCGTTACTACTCCTCCCACTTTTACTTAATATCATACCTTGCAAGTTGACTGGCCACCTTTGTCCTACCCCGTCCTTCGAGAAGAGACGAAGTTGCTATGAGGTTCACTACAGAGGTATCCTTGCCCCACCTTGAATCTTCCATCTACAGCAGTTTTTCTGGAGCTTCGGAACCTGCAGCCTTAGTTTCGACGGATTCGTCACGTCGCAGACATTCTGGCTCCAGAGGGAATAGAGGATGGAGCGATGATTTTTCTTGGTACTTTGCCATAATTAGGAGAGAAACCCTAGTCAACAGAGATGGGGTTGACGAATTCGGGAGGGGGGCCAATTTTCAGCTTCAGGGACTAAGTTGCTCCCGGCGAGGGCCCCCATGCTTCCAACAGTTACAGTATGACCCCATGATCGACAACGCAGTCCCCCCTGGTTGATGGCTGGCTAGGGTGATGATTTGGGTTCGACTTTCTCCGACACACCCCATGCATCATCCTCACGCTTAGATTGTTCCTCTATTTGATGCCAGTCGGAAGAGACGGAGTGGAATGTACCTGATTCAATCACACTAAAGAATGCAAAATTGGAAAGGCTTGCAGCACTGGACAGCAAGGGAGAAGTTAGGTGCGGCCTCAGCCAGGAATCAAGCGGTCCTGGTGTGGACCATTGGTATGTTCCACCGTCTTTTTCTCCATTACCCTTCGTGCCGAAACCACAGCATGCAGATTGAGCCATTCGAAGGAGGAGAGGGCTTTCCAGATGTCGGCAGTCCCTCTCCCCCTTCATGGAAATAGCACCCATGTCAGCCAGCCGCTGCGGACACTGCGGACGGCGATAACTCCACTGCCAAAGCAAGGGACAGCGTCTCAAAAAATTTTCATTGCGACCACAATACGACCGAAATGGTGTGGTCGGATGTTTCAGGCACGGCGAAAGCCTTCTAGAACCAGTATTTCGCCGCAGATGAAGTTCAATAGATGGACAGGGATCAAGCTCTTTGCCTCAGAGCAGCTCGAGCCGAGTCCGGATGAGGTACGTTGATAGCACATTTGTTTCTGATCTGCCCTGCCTAGGGCCGCTTAGAGCTACCCACCGACAAGAGCCAAGGCCTATGATCGTCCTCGGTCCGCCTCCACCAAAAGAGTCCGCCACAAAGGTAGTCAAGGGAGCCGTCAGGAATCGTGGACATACGACTGACAGCAGCATGGAGCCATCATGATGGCTGAAGAACCGGTGATCTCGTCCACAGCCCTTCATGCCACGCGTATGACACCATAGTCTTGTGAAGAGGACGCGCATTCCTCCAAACCACTCAAACCTATCCACTTGGGAAGACCTCCAAGAAGATTTCCAAACATATATCGCTCAAATTTAGAGTGCATGTATCAAAGTATTTACCTGCCTGTGTATCTACGCGTCAGGCCCCAGGATGTTCTCAGCCAAGACGACTCGAACGGTGGCTCGGGTATGGGTCAAACATTTCATGGGTTCTCCGGCCACCTCCTCGAACAGGGGAACTCTTTTCGAGAATGGCTCCAGTGGTCCTTTGGCGCAGACCAGCTAGGCGGCAAGCCGAATGCCGGTCATGCCCCATTCGGCTGTTGAGAACGTTGCGGCTAGCTTCTTTTACTTCGGCTGCTAGAACCGGGGAGGCTCCTAGGAGGCCCTAGCTTTTTCAGGGTTGCGCATCAATCCGAATCTGCTCCCACTCAGACGTGGTTTTTGGCTTTCCGCTCATGTCCCCCCAGCATCAGTTAGGTCTGTGGTTAGAGGCCTCATCCACCGCCTGGATTGATTCTCGATGTTCGAGCGGGACCCTTCCTTTTTCCTGGCACGCTCCCAACGCCACGCGCACCGGCAGTTCACCTCGTGCGCCGCTCGTGGACTACATCTCTACCCCTTAACGGGCGTGGAAGTGAGCTAAACTGCACCGGTTCCCTCCCCCCCCCAAATACTTGTCCTTGCTTAGAGGTCTTGACGATCTGGCCCCAAATTTCGTTGGTTGCCGATCGACAGATCAGTGGGAAAAGCGCATGGCTATCGCGAGACCACGGTCGCGCCCTCAAACTCCAGGTTCCTTCTGCCCGTTGGCAGCGCACTGTAATACCACTTTTCTAGCGACAATTTCGGCTGACCTGACTGAGAAAGTGGCGACCACTCGCTTCGCATCAACTCGCTATTCCCCAGTGGACCAGTAGGCCAAGGTCGGACATTTACCTGTCTCCATTCCTGCATCTCGCTTCTGTCGTTGCAGTAACCTGTCGAAAGAGCACCTGATTGAGGTGCCCTTGAATCGAGAGAGTCTCTCTTTCTTTGTTGTTATGGATTGCGGGTTCTGAGGGTTGCTGTTGCTTCTGGATCCGGGTTCGGAAAGTGGCGGGCATGTCTCGATACAACGGAAGCACTCGTGTCTGAGTAGAGGAAAGCACTTACTCGGATTCCTGCGATGCCTGGCGACTGTCGATGCGACTGAGATGATGAACGAGTCTTTGCCCGTCTTCGAATCGACGTCGGTCGCCTCCTCGGGACTGTTTGCGACCGCTCATGACCTGGATCGAACACCACATCCAAGGCCTGCATCGTCGCAGCATATTGGGACAGGACTATTTCCATCAGGACCAACGACGATGTCATCATTCTATGGTCCTCACGATATGGGACCCCTCTCTCCGAACGAAGGAGTGTCTCGCACGGGGGACAATCTACGACCGGGCAGCGGAGCGGCGAGCACCCCATCTCCCGGTCAGATTTCAGCCATGATGATGCACAATCCGAAAAGAGCGTATAGACAAAGAAGAAAAGACCCGAGTTGCGACGCTTGCCGTGAGCGTAAGGTCAAGGTTAGTGGAAAACAGAGCTTCCTGCTGTCATTCTGCTGATGGGTGACAAGTGTGATGCGACCGAAACATCTAGTTGTACAGAATGCTCGAGTCGCAATGTTCGCTGCCAGTTCACCAAGGACACAAACCGGCGCATGTCGTCTATCAAGTGAGTCAAACTTTCTCCAGGTTATGTACGGCACTTTCTGATCTTCCCAGGCTAGTACAGGACTTAGAGCGACAACTAATGGAAGCCCGGCAGCAGCTCGAGCGGTATCATTCGGTTGAGCGAAATTCTGATCTCTCCACTGACCTTCGTCCCGAAACTGCCTCCTCGGTCTTCGCTGAATTTCCGTCTATCGGCAAATCGCCACGGAGGATGTTGAAAGCAAGAGCACCTCAGGACCTCACAAGTGCCAGGACACAGTTGAATGATGTTGGTCGTGGCTTGCTGAAACCTCCCGTTACGGGAGTCCAACCTCGATCGCACACTACACATACTCGAGTTTCAGACCTACAAGGATTGCCTTCGCAACCAGTCGCAGAAAATTTACTACACTACTATCACGAATATATCCACCGTCTTTTTCCCGTTCTATATTGGCCTAAATTTCAGCGGAATTTTACGATAGCAATGGAGAGAGGCAACGTGCAATCACTACCGACAGACTGGGTCGCAACGCTATATGCGGTTCTGGCCTGTGGCGCACTTGCAACCCATGACCGTGCCCGGGTTCCGGAGGCGCAGGAGTATCTCACAAGGGCAATATCAACCATCAATTTCTGGGAAGATGATGTTTCTACAAACCAGGCAATCGTAGCGTTTCTCGCTAGCATTGCGCTGATAGAGATGAATCGGAAATCTGCTAGTTGGATATGGCTGGGCTCTGCAATCCGCATTGTCCAGGATCTAGGGTTGCACGTTCAAGGGGGTCAATGGTCGCCGATTGAAGGCGAAATGCGCAAACGCATATGGTACTCATTCTATGTTTGGGACCGGTAAGCCTTGAGCCTTCATCCCGCCAATTTTTTTCCACTGACAACAGCAGCCTGCTTGCCCTGGAACTCGGAAAGCCGATGCTCATCAATGACGACGAGTGCGACACAGAGTACCCCGAAGTTCTCGACGAAGAGCGCCTGATGTCCGACCATATGACCACTCCCCTGGCTCCTAAACTATTGCTGGCCAATATTTACATAGCACGGCTTATGGCGCCGCTGGCTAAGACTTTTCGTTCCCTCTGCATCACCAGCGAGGCGTTGGCCAAGTTCGAGAGTCACCTGGGTGAATGTCTGCATTTGTTTCCCCGGCCACTACAACTCTCTTCGACCTCTCCTCTGGATCCATGTATTATGGCCCCACTTATCTCTTTCCAAAATACGCGCATAATGCTTCAGCGCCATAATTTATCCCCATCGTGCTCTTCAGAGCAAAGAGCCCAAGCTATTGAGCAGTGTCTCCATGCTTCTCGCGATACCGCAAACATCCTCTCAAGGTGCATGATCCCGCATGTTCAATCGCATGAGTGGGAACAGCGATTTGTGCTCTCTTCAACCACCATGCTATGTACCCATCTCTGGCGGTGCATGCTCTTCTTGTTGTCTCGACAAGTTTATGACGCCTTTTTTCTCGTCCTAAGAGCGGCTGCTACGATCAATGATGCTCGAAGCATTAATACTTGCTGCGGGAGGCACTTGTCTTTCTTTCTACGCTGTTTGATTGAGCGGGCAGAGCAGCCTGGCAGTATCGACATCGACCACGACGAGGAGTTACTAGTCTACTTGTCGGCAGACCTTCAAGCCAGTACAAATAGCTGGGTATGGGGCAACGCTGAGACAGGCACTCATCTCAGTCGACGGCAAAAACATGGTAGACCAAGGCATCAGTTCATCGAACACGATCCACACTCGTCAGGCGCTCAGTCACCGTCTTGGGATAACATGTTGTCTGAGGAAGAGCAGCACGATTGGGGCGGCTGGCAACACATTGAGCATTCAGCAAGATATCTACAGCAACTCTCGAAGCGACAGCATTATCCACACAATCAAATCCCACCTCCTCTGCCCATATCACCTTCACCCAATGGACCGGCTCCAGCAGGAATTTCAGGAGGACTAACATTGCCGCCGATCAGCACGCCGAACGAGACCCCTACCCCAGATCCAAACCGATCACGAATGACAATTGCGAACATCATATAGTCGATTCAGTTGCACATGCGACAGCGGAAATGGTTGAAAAGAACAAGATGATGAATTTGACGTTTACACAGTATGACATGTGCCTTGCTTCTAGATCTTGTACTTTTTTTTTGGATTTGAAGATACCCAGCAATCATTTACAATATACTACAGCACACGAAAATACCGACTCTGCCATCTTCGGATCTCGAGATATTTGGGATCTTTTTGTTCTCGCGATTTGCGCTTCCGCTCATGCCTCCCCTCCCCTCCTTGTGACAAGAGCGGAGCTCCCGTGAAATTATCTAGGATCTAGAGTGACAACGGCCTCACATGGACTGTTGGCATGGCCACTTGCCAACATCGCCCAGCCTCTCCCTTCCCCCTCTCTATATTCTCTTCTCTCAAGCTACCCCATCGGACGATACAGTGTCAGTGCCAAGATTTCGCCAAACACAACCGTCGGGCAGAAACAAAGTTGTGACAAAAGCCGGCTCAAGCCACCCTTGTCTCGCACCGGCAAACAAACAAGCAGGCAGCAAGGGGCGGGCCGACAGATAATAATGCAAATCGATCTTAATGACATAGACGCCTTTCGGAGGCTTACTGTCGTCAAGTATGTCGTTAGTTGCGACGGCGATGACAAAGATCCCTAGCCTGGTGTTTCATCGTTTCGTTGTTCCAGTTTTGAAATCACTCTCACCATTTGATGTGAGCTAGTCTCTACATACATACACATACACATGTACTGAGTATATACTATGCCCCTGTGTCAAACCTCCATTCGGTGTGTCTATTTCTGAGCTCTAAGCTCGATATCTGACACCGCTCGCAAGGTTTGAAGCGAGGACAAACAGGGGGAGGCAAAATATCTTGGGACGCTGGAGGAGCAACTCCGTGTCTTTTAAGAACAATAGAAGAGAGAGAGAGAGAGTGAATAAAGAAGATATCAGATGATTATTGCCCATCTAGACTAAACTCATATAGGTTATTAGCCTAGGATCTCTACTTTTTTTCTTTTTAGCCTTGCTTCGACGCGATCGAATTTCATCATCGGCGACTCCACAATTACTCCAGCGTAGAGCTGTGGATGGGAGGTCAGAGCGACGGCGATGGCCATGGCCATGGTAAGAGCAAGAGCAAGAGATTCTCGACGTGAGCTTTTGATTGAAACAGCTTTTGAGACAGGAATTCTCTTAGGCGATCAGATCGAACCCCATCGCCCTCCTGCCTGCGTCGCCGCCCAAGATGCCCTTTTCTCCTGTGAACAATTGAAAACTCCTCTCGCCTGGCCCGCGGCGGAAATCCTCGGGCGGGAGACCATTCAGGAAATCCTCGAGCTGGCGTTTGATGTAGCGCTTGTTCTCGTCCGTCCGGGGCGTGGCGGCGATGTACGCCACGCTGGCTTCGTGGTCACCGTTGTGCTCGACCTCGACCGCGTGGCACATGTCTGCATGCCACCACACCGTGTCGCCGGGTTCCATGCGGGGGATGCCCACCATGCATTCGCAAAGGCAGAGGTGCGGGTGCGACGACGGGCTCAGCAGCTGGCTGTCCTCCCTGAAGGTTCCTGGGAACCACGGGCTCTCGAGGTCGAACGTCCATTTGGTGGCGTCCATGACATCCTCCCCCTCGGAGTCTGGGGGTTGGAAGAATGGTCGCAGCAACAGGTAGGCGATCGTCCACTTGACGTTGGGGTATAGCATTAAGCTGCCCTCCCCGAGTCCGGCCGAGGTGAGGGCCGTCCATCCTTGGAAACTTCGAAAGACGCGCGAGTGCGCGCTTCCGGGGAACATTGCTTGGTTGGCGGTCTTGCGCGCGGTCAAGTCATAGTTGTCCAACAACTCGGGGCTTCCTGAAAAGACGGCGGCGTAGACGGACTGATACGTGGGATCTGCCCAGCGACACAGACTGCCTGCGTCGATATGGGGACCGAGTCCGCGAAAGGGGATCCCTGGGGGGCGAATGCGCACCGCGTCCGCATACGACAACGGCTCTGGTGAATAAGAGCCAGCATTGTCGTGCCACCAGGAGTTGAGCTCCTCGCTGAGCTTCAACTGGTTGGGATGTGATCGGGCTGCCATTTGTGTGGGTGAGTAGTACAGGTTGAGGATGAACGGCGTCTCCTGTGGCCAGCCTAGAAATCAGTCAGAGAGAAGAGATCGAAGGTTTCACTCCATGGGGTGTATATGTATTTGCGTGCTCCTTGATGGGGGCAAACATACCTCCGATCTGCGATCGATTCGCAGCAACGTACTCCTTCAGATCTTTGAACCACTTGTCAGCTTCCTCCCGGCTAAAGACGTTGCGGACGACAAAACAGCCGACATCCTTCAACGCCTGCTTCCTCTCGGGCGTCAAGTTGAAGACCTCGTCAAACTGGATCTCCGGGATCACTGCGGTGCCATGTTCGGCGATGTGGTCCGTCACTGATTCCAGCTCCTTGCAGACCTTGAGCCAGCTCTTGATGATGTTGTCCTTGCCGTATTTGTCGACTATGGCTTTCTTGTATCCGACCAGGTCATCACCTGGCTCTGCCTTGGCTGCAGTAAACTCGGGCCAATCTGGCCAGCTCATCAGTCTTCCTGGCATGTTATTGGTTTTGGGTGTTCGCTGTTTGGTACACTGGCTCCTTCAGCGCACGCCAGATCTTTCCCCTCCTCCCTGTTGTCGAAGATTTTAAGGTGATTAATAGTTGCGAGATGACCGCTTGATCGCGACGTAAGATGCCTCATCGGACATCTACGACATGTGAGAGACAGGGTTCCAAACGCAATTGACTTCGCTGGATATGTCCCCCAGAGCGTGCCCAGGGCGACATTCAACCTCGACTAGGTCAATGCGAAACTTCGAAACTCAGCCCGCCCGGAAACCTTCACTCACCAGCCATGGCATCTTTCAGTGGGAGACGGTGCTGCCAAATCCGTGTCTCGACGCTTTGAGGCGGACATTGCCGTTTCCACGCTGGGACGGCAATTGAGCAAAGGAGGCACAGGCCGAGGGCCAGCCTCGTCCGTATCAGGACCTGGGTCCTTTCTCCAGATAACGCGAACCCAAAGGGACGGATCGGTAGGACTAGAACCAGACTCGCAGAGCATGTTCTTTGGAGATTGGCCGTGTTATCCGTCCCGCGCTGGCGGACTCCTCCATATCTACACAACAACCTTTTGCGATAACGGGTGGTAACGCACCTGGCATGGATCAAGCAGGCAAGCCGTGTTGTCGTCTCTATCCCAGAGGGGACTCTAAAGAGTGTATAAAATAGAGCGGGTCCTCGGTCAACGAAAGATTTGAGACCAGGACATCAAGTTTGATCTCTCACATATTTTCTCAACCCAACGACCATTGTTCAAAGAAAGACTTGATACCGAAGCCATCATGTCGCCAATTCCTTGGGAGCTCCCGGCATGGGTGCCTCAACAGTCGTGGATTGCTTGCACCATCCTCGTCCTCACATCATGCGTGACATCAACTGTAAGTACATACCTGGAATTTGGTTACGGGGAGGTTTAGCAACATGGCAAGATGGGTTCGATCATGGGTTGACACCTGTGCACCTGCAGACTCTAGGCTTCGATGGTTCCATGATGAATGGACTCAACATCCTTCCCTCGTACACGGATTACTTCACCCTAACCACAGCCACTCTAGCGCTCAACACGGCTTCAGTGTGGATGGGCAGCGCAATAGCGGGCATAGGGTACGCCAAAGTCCCGGACTGGATTGGTCGCAAATGGGCTCTGTTCTTCGGGGCTGTCTCCACAATCATCGGTGTCGTCCTCCAAACGGCCGCCCAGAACATCGCCATGTTTGTGATCGCGAGGATCATCATCGGCTTCGGGACTGGCGCCTCGTCCATCGCTGCGCCCGTCTACCTGTCAGAGACTGTGCCTGTGAAGCTTCGCGCGGTCTCGCTGGCTCTATTGTATGACTTTTGGTATGTTGGTAAGTGGTTGGCCCATCTTTTTATCGCAGACTGAAGCGATAGGTAACTGACCAACAAATAGGGGGTCTGATCGCTGCTGGTGTCACGTACGGCACCGCAAAGATGGATTCCACTTGGGCCTGGCGTCTCCCGTCAGCCCTCCAGGGGCTCTTCAGCGTTCTTTGCATAGTCCTCATCCCATTCACCCCGGAGTCCCCTCGATGGCTTCAAGACCAGGGGCGGAATAAAGAGGCTCTGCTGGCATTGGCGCAGACCCATTCGAATGGGAACATCGATGACCCTGCCGTAGTCATCCAATTTCGCCAGATCACGGATACCCTTGCGTTCGAGAAGTCATTCGAGAGCCCTTCATTCATGAAACAATTCGCCAACAGCTCTTCCACTCGCAGGCGCATATTCTTGGTCTGCACCGTCGCCGTCTTTTCCATGCTCTCCGGAAATAACATTATTTCATATTACTTCGGAACAATGCTGACGCAGGCGGGAGTAACGAACCCGACTACACAGCTTGAGATCAACATCATCCTCAACGCGTGGTGCTTGGTCGTTTCTCTCGTGGGCACTGCTATGGCGGACAAACTAGGGCGTAAAGCTCTGGCTGCCATTTCCACGGCGCTGTTGACCATTTTCATCTTCCTCGTGGGCGGATTGACCAAAGTCTACGGCGACTCGACCAATAACTCCGGTATCTACGGGACGGTGGCCACAATATTCCTCTTCCAGGGAGCATACAGTTTCGGTTGGACGCCTCTTACTGTCCTGTACCCGCCGGAGGTCCTCAACTATGGTCTCCGCTCGCTCGGCATGGGCATTTACACCTTCCTCGTGAACGGAGTGGGATTGATGGTAACATTCTCATTCCCATTTGCGCTTGAAGCCATTGGCTGGAAGACGTACATGATCAACGGCGCGTGGGACGTGCTAGAGCTGGTCGTGGTCTTGGTGTTCTGGGTTGAAACGAGCGGGCGCACA
Organism: Cladophialophora psammophila CBS 110553; assembly: GCF_000585535.1. Classification (NCBI taxonomy): domain Eukaryota; kingdom Fungi; phylum Ascomycota; class Eurotiomycetes; order Chaetothyriales; family Herpotrichiellaceae; genus Cladophialophora; species Cladophialophora psammophila. The sequence continues at coordinate 94,122 of NW_006912959.1, forward strand.
CTGGAGGAGATCGATGAGAATCTTGACGGAGAGGTCCACAGCGAGGCGCCCAAGTTGCGGGCTATCATGGGTGTGGCGCCAGAAGACAGGGAGGGCATCGTGGATGCCTTGGACTTGGGAAGGGATAAGAAGATGGAGGTAATGGGCGAGGTGAGAGAGGTTGCTGAGGAGTAGTCTGTGGATTAGGCTCGACTCGCTGAATGTCAGACAGCGTCAGGACCAGATATTGCCCAGACCAGGCAGCTTGATCGACTTGGTCGCATACCGATTTGGTTGCAATTGTGATCAGAAATCGGCAATCTTGTATCTGTGCACCGAGTGCTCGAGCCCTGTTCCCATAACGTTCGTGGTTGGTTGACTGGATCTCCAGCCCCGGCACAATGACTTCGTCCATATCGAGGCTCTCAGGCACGCTTTCCGATGCGACAGTCGCAAAAATCCTAGCGTTCGCGTAAATGTCCGCCAGGAAATATCGGGTAGTGCTGAGTTAAATACCAGCCAGGAGAGAAGCCTGAAGCCTAGTCCTAGCGAATTGTTCACCTGAAAGCTCGAGCGTAGAACTCTTCGGACGGTCTCCGCGACAAGTCATCTATCCGTCGTGCAATGGGTTCACAGCGGAGCATTTTGTAACCAAAGGCATGTCGGCTACCTTCAGACAGGGGATAAACTGTGCTGCAGGCGAGCTCAACTTACACAGCGTAGCGGTGTCCGTCTGTTAGGCATTCTGGGGGTGGTTTAGGGTCAGACTTGACCTCAAGATCACTTGTTTTAGGAATACACGACGTTGCCGTGAAGGACGCCATCCTGAATAGTCCTTGCTGCTGGTAACTCCTGTTAGTACAATACTGAGGTAACCGCCTATGAGTATAGATCAATAACCGCTCCTCCAAGAAGGCGGCTTCCATGCCTTAGATGTAGCGCAATGGTAGGCGCAAGACAACTGATTTAATGTGCTCGTGGTAGCCATTTATCCCATGCAGCTCGAGGCTCTCCAAGCTTCATGGGTTGTCATAAATCTGCGACAACGGCCATGAATAGCCTTGTTGCCCGTACTGTCCGAGGTGCTGCAAGTGCCCAGGATTCATGGTGGCCGGCTGTGTAAGCAATTCGAAATCATTAAGGAGGGTATCCCATCTTTGCCAGTCCATGGCCATATTGTCCATGACAGAGAAGTCATGCGCTGAAAAGGTAGAATCTAATGTAGTGGCCGGCTCTTCAAATTGCTGGACGCTGGGCAGGCTCTCTGCTGCCGAAGTATTGGGGGGCTGCGACTCTCTTATCGGGTTCGTGTCTTCAGCTTGAGGGATAGGATGCGGCTGTGATGCTGAAGGGCGACTGGCATCAGCCTTCCGCTCCTGAACCTCTCGCTGTTTGCGAAGCTGTAGAATGAATTGCGGAGTATCCAGCCATGATAACCCCTGGGGATTTTCTGCTTGTGCTTTTTCGCGGGCTCGCCATGCCTTCAAGCACAAATTACCGATCGCGATGTGAAGCGGCTTCTTTTGGTCGGAGACGAAGCTTCACGAAGACAAGAGTTGGGAGTCAGCCCAGAATCCTAAACAACGATGTGCAATGGACGGCGGAACTTCGACGCAGGAAAGCAATGAAGTGGGGCCGGAGCAAGCTTGGGACACCCCACTGAGACTCAAAGAGGTCAGATGACTTACGTTGGATGGTTCTTAAAGATGTCCTCAATCTGAATCCAAGCATCGTCCTTACCGTCGCCAGTCGGCCGGGCTATCAGTTCTCCCAACGCAAATATGAAGGAATGCCACTGGAACCCTGCGTCGATATGCCAGCTGAATCTTTGCAGCGATCGATGGGAATGCGCAAGGTTATCGGCCTCCATCAACGCCATGCTTGTTGTCCATAGAAATTGGCGTTCACTGTCAGGGATATCTTTCTCGCTTGCGTAGCGCCGAGGGTGGTGTGCCATGAATCTAATGCCTTTGCACATTGTACGGCCAATGATCAAAGCCATCATCTCGAGTGGCATGGCAGGGTCACAATATCTCAACACCTTTTCTTCCAAGTCAGCCTGGAATTCATCAACGAACGCATCCTTTTCGGGCATCGTTTTTGTTGCTACCCAACGTTGCAGAGCTCGAGTAAGGTCCTCTTCAGCAGTGCCTGCTTGCAAGAGCTTTCGCCTCCAGAAGGCGCCAACTGAATAGTGAAGCAAGCAGACCACCATCTCTGTGGGCCGAGTGTGCTCAACAGGGGGTTCTTTCATGCCTGGCCAAATATCCACGTCATTGACGTTTGACGGCACCTTGGTGTTCCACCAGTTGACTTCCGACATGCCGCCAAAACCACTCAGCTCAGCCGCCCGGAAGTCAAGCAGGTTGATTTGCCACCAAAGCCGGCGGCGCATTTCCGTCTCAAACGGAGGAAGGCCAAGGACGGTGCCGTCTCGATGGACACCCAAGCCTTGGGCTATACGACTTGCAACGCCTGATAGCGTCCATAGGGTGCGAGCGTCCAAGACTTGACGCGTAGTGAGCTATCGTCGGTTAGTCGCGGCCAATTGAAGCGCAGATCTTCTTCTCACAAGATAAATGACGAGTGCTTGTAGGACAACGATATCGGAAGTCGCCATAAATCGTGCCTTTGTCAAAGCCCGGCGGATTCCTAACCTGTATCTAGATTGTAAACTTGCACGAGACTCGCCAAAATTTGCTTCACATTCGCCATCACGCATGGAAAGGACAGCGGCACCGTAGATAGCAAACATGAGGGCTTCAAGCCCACGGGGTATATGGTCTATGTCCTGAATGGCATCCTCCAGGGTACGCTGTAGGGTGGGTTGATGGACGATCTTCGCCAATGGGTTGACGTTTGTGAGGAAAATCTGCCACAGTTTGAACATATGATCGGGACTTGGGTGCAGGCTCGATGTCTGAGTGGGGTATGGTGTCACCCCGAGGACGAAGTCAGTCCTGTCGTCAAGAGCATCCAATTCATCCTCGCTCTCAGTATCCTGGATGACATCTCTACTGTGATGGAGCTGTGGGCTGTGGTTAGTCGATTGAAGAGACTGAACGTGAAGAGGCAGACCTCTTCGCTGACCGTAGTCCATAGTTTACTGTCTTGACTTTAGCTTAGAAGAGGTTGCGGGGCCGGTGGAATGACACACTTTTGAATGAATCGAGATCTCCCCTGGTCAATGATTAATCTTCCTTGGAGTGAACCTGACGTCCACGGAGGCTCTGTGGGCTTAGATACCGACGTGCTGGAATTGTCGCCGTCGTCAAGGGGAGAGGTCGTGTCAACTTTGCTGGGAGTAGTAGATGGGGTGGTTGGATCGATGCCTTGATCACGAAGCAAGTCCTCGTAGTGCTTCAAGCGAGCGACGACATCGTCTTCTCGGGTCTTGCGTTTCCGACGGCGAGGAGCAGGTGGAATGCGAAAGACGCTGCAGAAGGAAAGGTCAGTATAGCCCTGACGGGTGACGAGGTGTCGGTTCTCGATGGATCTCGCTTCGCATTGACACCAAGGAGCAATGAAGAAGCATGATGAAACTTGCCATTCGACCTTGGAGCGCACACAGCCGCTACAGGGATGCTCCTTGTCGCATTTAACCTTGCGCTCGAAGCAACGGACACAGGAATAGGCCTTGGGCGGCCGCGCCTCTGAAGTGTTAGAGTTGGTCGCCATGAGTGATCTGCTGCATAGCCGATATACGGAGTAGTGGCTGTTGAAATCTCGTAACCGTGACGCCAACGACGCGCACAAATTGGACGGGTTGCTGACTAAGGCATGAGTCAGGCGAGAAAGGACGCTGAGGGCACCGCAGAGGCAGACAAAGTGGTGGTCAGAACTTCAATGATGCCTCTAATATTCTTCTCACAGATACGAACTGTTGCTCCGTCGATCAGGTACGAGACGGCAACTTGTGTGGCCGGAGTTTTCAGGCGTCCATCTCGGTGCCATCGGCTCTGCCGACACCAACCCGAACTTCACTTTGGTGAAATGTGTTACATGATCATGGTGGAGGGCTTGGCATCTTGGCATCTTGGCATCAGATTTCAACTTCTACCTACCTAGCGAGAAGGTACCGTTGGACGGATGGACTGAATGCCCAGTTTGGCTATCATCGATTAGAATCTCGTTATCCCCATAACATTTGAACGGGAAGGTGCTGCTCGCTTGCTCGAAGGTAGCCAGATGAGCTTCAGTATTCGTAGTACGTGTGTGGAAGGTGAGGGAATAAGGAATGATGACATTAATCCAATCTTTCAGTTACATATCCAGTTCCATCTTGGCCAGGGGCCAGCTCGTCCCATGTTCTCGGCCATCCAGTTCTTGATGCCCTTGACCTACGGACATTGACATCATTTCTTTCCCAGATCATCGTCCGATGTCTGTCTGTGAAGGGAGAGTTGACAAGGGCCTCAATCAGTGGAGACGATGATGTCACCGAAGTCGTCTCGTATCGAGGGGCGTGGAAGAGCACTTGCATGCCAGCATAAGCCAGCAACAAAATTTGCGGTATTGGCGTGTTCGCTCGCTGCCGGTCGGTAGAGCTTGGTTATGAGCGTAAATCATCGCCGTCCAGAACGCTGGAGACCGTGCCTGGATTCTGATCAGAGTCGTGTTGAAAGCTCCTTTCGGAGTTCGAACTAGAGCTGCCGCCGTCGCCGTTGGCATTGGAATTGTCCCCTGGCAGATAAAGCCCCTGGCGGTCAGGATCTTTATGAAATGGCTCTAGACAGGCCAGGATTGATTCTCCTTTCACGATCGCCTGCGTACAGATCTCAGTCCATATCCTATCGCTTAAAGCGGGGTTTCAAGTGCCTGCGAAAATGTCCTGCCAACCGCCTCGCTCAAGGTAGGTTTGCACAGTCGGGTGAATCAAGCGAGGCATGCGCTCCGCAGAAGAGGAAATGGGCTGTCGGCGAGATATGTCTGTGATAAATTTTGCAAGTTCTGGAACAGCTTCGATGATTTTGGGCACTTCTTCGCATATTTGACAGACTAGACATCGAAGAAAGCTTTCCATGTTACTGCCAATCTCGCTTCCAGCTCTGAAATAAAAAAGAAGTGAATTGTCTTCCAACTTTTGTGATGAATGCTGCTTAGAATGCGTTGAGTGTGGGTGGCTCTGCGAATGTAACCCATCAACGCGCTTTTCCCACTGGCAGACTTTCCGGATATGCAGAATATGGAGCGGTCATTCTCGAGCCAGGTGTTGAAAGGGGAATCCCAGATCCATGTGAGTGTTTTTCTATACTGTCAAATATATTCGAGATAGCGGTCGCTTTAACGTTATTGAGCACTCTCGAGGTACATATTCCGTGATTGATTGTGCCACGTATTATTGAATCCGGCTTGCTGTCGAACAAAGCAGGAGTAATCCCGACAAGAAGCGAGGAGCGAAACAGGCAAACAAAAGAATGGTCACCTCCTCCTTCAGGAGAAGGAAGAGGATGGAAGCCATGGTCTCCCTGCGGCTGCTGTCCAAGGTAGGCTGAACAGGCCGAGCGCCCTCCAGCCACGACGGGCGCGCAGGCGACCATCGTTGGTGACAATGAGCATAGATTGGAAGTTAGATTCGTCAAGCGGTTGGTCTGGGCTAGGGTCGCCAGCAAGGTTCACTAGGCCTAGCTCAAACCAGCAAACCAGCCGAGCATGCCCACTGTACGGAGATTCAGCGTCTAACGAGCCTTGCCACTGATCTCCCACTCATTGAGCACGAAACTGAAGAAGAGACAAAGCTACAAAAAGGCCCTTAATCCGCATACGCCCGATACACGACCAAGTTATCTCGCGCCGTCATCTCGACTTCAACGCCGTTGCCAACGAAAAAGATGCTCCCTTCGTGCAACTCGTATTCCTGCCCATCGACATTCATTTTCCCTTGTCCGTTCGTGACAACCATGATACTGGGTCCCGCGATACGTCTGACTCCTTCTTTCTCTCCCGCCGAGAGCTCAGTGACAAAGCATATTGAATTCGCTCATCGGTGGCTTGAATTTGTCCGTCTTGCCATTCTGACTCTTGCCGCTCGTCTGTCGGTGGAGGATGGGTTCTGATCGGTCATGTTGCTGGAAGGTCAGGGAGTTGGCGAACAGATCGACCGAGTCGCGGTCCGCTCTTGGACAGAATCCCGTGTTGATGACATTGTTCGACCTCGCCATGCACTCGACGATGTCGCCAGAGAGGTAAGCATGAATGCCATTTGCAGGAATATATATAGCCGAACCTGCCTCCAACACCAAGAAATTCATACACACCAACGCCACAAGGTTTCCATTGTCCTGCTTGCCGTACTGTTCCTGCAATCTCTTGGCCAATTCGAGCACATACGCCTGTTGCCCGAATTGCTGCGGCGGCGTTGCCAACAGGCCCTTCATCGTCTTTGCGACAAGGTCCTCCTGCGCCTTGAGCATATTCGTACAAATCTGTCTCAGGGTCTCATCATCACTCAGCGTCAAGCCCTCGGAAGTGGTCGGCAGGAACGGGCGGAGAATTTCCAACTTCATCAGCTCCTGGATGTCTCCAAGGGGTTTTGAACCCCACAAAGGCCTCGAATCTGGACAGAGCAACTGCAATCTCAGGTTTGTGGTTGAGATCCGTGAACTGGTCTGGGTGTTCCTGATGCAGATTCTTGTCAGGGTGGATCTGTAGTGGGAGCGCCTTCGCAATGGATAAGATTTTGGGGAGGAAAGGCGGATCACATCCGAACTTCTCGTACACTCCCTTGCCGATCAGTTTCTCCTTGTACTCTTTCAATATCTCCTGCAAATCCTCGCCCGTTCTGAGCGAGTAGGACGGCAGCTCGGGGTACGTGCCCATCCACATCTCAGCGTATTCTCTCGAGTCATCGATCTGGAAGTCGGGATTTGACTTCGCGCACAGCCGGGCGGCTAGTGGCTCGTGGCCTTTCCTACCCCAGGGGTAGTTGTTGCGGTCGCATTTCAGCTGGATCACCGAGTCGACCATGTCTGCGGAGGCGGGGAGACCGAACGGCGCCGGACTTGTTAGAAGAAGAGAATTTGAAGACCGTAGACCTATTATTTATGAACAAGAAAAGGAAGAATCTGTGAGAAAGGCAGTTTACTTCGGAACACTCCTCGCCTGCAGCCTCACCTACCTATTGTGCTCAGCACCCGTATTGTTATGATGTAAATCTGTCTATGATGCCAAAAAAGGCGAAACGGATTTGAGGTCCGTGCGTAACAAGCACGATAGAGGCTTGGAATCGGCATAGAACTTGGGATCAAACGCCCGGGTCCTCTTTTCTTGTGAAATGTCCATCAACGGCCTCGAAATAGCGTTGTAGCGTGGAGATCTGAGCACATAACGGCACTGCGTGCATAAGGTGAAGTTGATACTTCCAAGATTTTCCGGCAGCGGCAATAGAAAAGCAATAGCCGACAAGCTTGGCAAAGGGAAGAGAAGCAAGAGAAGGGAATAAGAAGGGGGTCTGACGAAGAGAAAATAGGTTATGTCGGACAGAATCGAATTTGTCCCCCTTAATCAAGATACAGATTGTGCTTAACAATCCCAGCAGAGAAATGTTTCCCCCCTTCAGCGACCATATTTTCCGTTTCCAAGTCATACCCATCATCGTAGCCTGGCGGTGACAAACCAGTGACTATGATAGCATCACAACACCGAACAATAATACCCCTAAACTCTAACAGTACAAGAGAGCCGTTGAAAATACCAATAGTCATAGCATACTCGGTACATATCTCACCCGGCTTCCTGAAAATCGCGGTGGTACGACGTATCCAAATAAGGACGGTGATTCATCTCACCCACATTTCCATCGCCCATTCCTATTCCGAATGTAAACTCACCTATCGCATCCTCAAGATCCAAATTGGCACCCGAGAAGTCTTGGAATGGAGTATTCAAAGCATCAAAATTGATCGCCGACTCCGGCACAGGACTTGTTTCTTTAGTGAACCCCGGTGCTTTCCGTTTGCCTTTGTTTTTCCCAGCTTTGTGTGCTGATTTGGATTTTGTCGGTGTCCTAGATGCGGTCGTCGAAGAGGACGCTGATGCCGAAGACGAGGCGTGACCGAGACTGCCGTAACCAGAGTCGACGGACGACGTTGTGGAATGCTTGGGTTTTAGGTGAGAGGTTCCTGTCGACGCTTCCCCAGAAGATTCATTCAAGCTGGACAGTTTAACCGGATTGAATTCGGAGCCCGGCAGTGGCATTGAGACACACTGCATCTTGTTCAGCTCCTCGAACGCAGAGGCAAAGTCAAAGTCGAATTCGCCCGCCATTGCATTTGTCGAAATGGCAAGTCCGAGCTCGTCTCCGTGGCTCCAGCTGTTGCACTCCTCATCATACTGGTCATTCTCTGGATCAACTACCAGAGGAACAGGAAAGGTCACCCCGGAGGATGACTCTTCCACATTTTGAGCGTTCTGAGCAGGTTGTGGTGCATTAAGCTTTGGTGCCATCCTAGCCGGGAATGGACGGCTGAAGCTTTGGCGATGACCAGGCAAAAGAAAGTGTGAGTCGACCCCATTCCTGCTCGCGGAACCAGGATCATGGACAGGCGAAGGCGGGATGGAGGACGCAGGGGTCAGAGATATTGAGCTGCGTCGGGCTGAATCCGGCGGTTGGGCTGAAAAGGGCGACACTTCGACAGACGGGTTCCCAAGAGATGGACTGTTGACAGGTCTCAATCGCTGGAGAACGTCGGTCATGGATGCTCTCAGCTGCTCACGAATAAGTTGGCGCACTTCCGCGGACCGAAGCCAACCCTGACCTGGAGCATCCGTGAGCTGATCCAAGCGGGATTCGAAGACTGCTCCAAGCACATCCATTGTGTCCTGAGTTTCAGCTGGTCTTGGGCTGCGTGCAGAAGGCAGGTCCATATTATCGGCGTATGGACTTGTCGGCTGCTGTACCCCTGGAAACAGGATACCATAGATCATGTACCACACCTGCTCCGGAGTGCTGGCCGGTCGCTTGCGCCGAATCTCGTTGTATTGTACCTCATCAAACTTCTCTGGGAATGGGCATTCAACAAGCGCACAGGGCGCCGCGCCCCGGACATGCTGCTCCAGTTGGTCTTTGCGGTCGAACTTCGTAAAGCAACGAATGCAATGAATCCGTCGCCAATGGACACGGTAAAGATGCTGCTTAAGGCGCGAGATGTCAGGCCAATATCCACTCGAGCAGCCCCGGTAGTGCTTCTCATGCGTATTCTGTTCCGAATATCTCGATTTGTCGTACCTGGAGAACGGACAAGCGAATAGCTTCTCTGATGTTCCCAGCGATTCGGGGTCCTGTTTGATCTTCTTCGGTGTCCCTCCTGTGGCATCCTCATCCTCTTCGTCTGGGTCTTGTCCACCGCTCGGCGTACGCGTTGGTGAAGACTTGTGATTCGAGCCGGTAGAATTAGAAGGAGAGACCATTGCATGCCTGGCCCCCGCTTTGCGTTTAGTGGCATGAGTCCTTATCTTGTCATCCTGGAACCGGTCGTTAGAGCAAGTTCCGGCTGCAAGAAGGGGCAAGCGAGACGTGCAGAGGCGGATTGGATAAACAGGAGCACTTACCTGGGACAGATCTTGGAACTGCGCACCAACTCCAGCCGAGAGTTCCGACATTCGTCTTACAACGGCTGATTGCACATGTAGGGTAAACATCTGCTGTTTCACGTGGAGAGCGGCCTCCTGCTCCCTGATCGAGGCCTGCTGCTCTCGCATAGCAGCCTCCCGTTCTCGTAAGGTGACCTCCTTTTCGCGGAAGACCATGTCTTGTTCGCGTCGACGGAAATCAAGCTCTCTTGCATCATCAGATCTCTGAGAAGGGCGTACGCCCCGCGGTTGATCATCGTGTAATTTCTTCTGTTCTAGAATGTCGTTGTATGCCCATGGACTATCCGCAGACATTGTTGCTTCAGCCGGCGACTCAGTCCATCGACTCGGGTGAGCGGGGAGATTTGGCAAGTTCAACCCCCACATGGCTGTGGCATACTGTTGTGCCTCTGACCGACTTTGCTCTCCATCCGAGTTGGTGACATCCGCTTTCTGGGAAGCGACCGGGCGAGATACACTGCGAACCCTTTCCGTAAGGTTATGACGACAGCTCCAGCCAGCTTGATCACACGAAGAACACAATATGCGGTCGCCATTGTCGCAAATTGAGCAGTGATAGTAGACCTGATGCAGACGGATAGGGCTCTTACATGAATCGCACCTCATCGATCTTGGTGTCGGACGAAAATTGTTCGCCCTTGCAATGTCATTCTCGACGGGCGACAAATTGTCCTTTTCTTTCACGGCACGGGCGTCTTCCAAAAGAACAACAGGTTCATTCTTTTGAGTCCTCGTCGAGTCTTGAAACGGCGTATACTGCGGCAGTTCGGCAGGGAGCTCAGCAATTTCGGCTGATGGCGCGGGTGAAGGTGCCAATGGCGGAAGGGAAGGGTTGAGGTAGTCGCGAAACTCTTGCTTGCTGTCAAAGTCATCCAATGTTGGCGGGTCCGACCTGTCTTTCTTGACATGGCGACTGAGTTTGGTCAATGGACTTTTCAAGCTCAAGCTCTTGACTACTTGTGAAGCAATGCTCCTAGTGCTTTTGGTGCGCAGTGGGATTGCCTCTCCTCTGGATGCCGCATTCCTCCGTGAAGCAGCAACTTCAGCAGCCAGAGTCGCGCGGCGTAATTGTTCCTCCTCCTTTTGCGCCTTGAGCTGCTCCTTCTCCTCCTTTTTCATAAGCTTCCTTAGACGCTTCTGATATTTGCGTTGCTGACTGAGAGTTTCTACCCTCAGTGGGGGCCGAGGGGGGCATGGATCTTGTAGTTCGTAATCGACGTCGGGTGTCCATGACGGCGCCGACGGCGGGACACATGGAGGACTGATTGCAGAGATAGGCGAGCCTCTGTACAGGCTTAACGAAGCAGCTTCTGTCTCTCGTTGTATGGTTGACAAGGAGTTGAGACTGTTTGATCGATTCAGCGGACAGGGCAGAGGGTCTGAGGCGGGGAGATCGTTGAAGTGGCCTGGTCGATAAGGATAAGGAAGCGTCCTGGCTTTGCGTAACGCAGCTCGATGCAGAGATCCAAATGCTTCAGGAGGGGTCCACGACTGCTTCGACCGCAGAGCTCTCTGCGTCTGGTCGGCGGCAATCAGGAGCTCTTTGATGTCATTGGGAGACTCATCGTGGATGCTGATCCGCGCCCGAATATCAGGCTGATCCCGAGTGCGGAGAGCCAATTCAGCCATGGTAGTGGGAGACGGGCACAATGGGGTTGTGCTATTGCAAGGGCGACCGTGGTGGCGAGACGGAGTCTCAGAGGTGGCAAGACGACGGTAAGCCCATGGAAGAGAAATAGTCGAGCATGACTGAGGCAGCAGAAGCTGCTGTTGGGGAGGCAAGAGAGCATTTTGATCAGCTCGTAAGAAGACTCACTTTTGTTCAATTGCATCGGCCAGCCCGTAGGAGCCCGCAGCAGCCCGCAGCCGAGTCTCTCTCCCCCCAAGTTGCGGGCCTGCTGCGAAGTTAGATGGGGCTTGACAGGCACGCCAATCGACCCCGGTAGGACAGACAGGACAAGAGTGGCCCTCATGAAATCCAGCTGCCTGTTCAATTGGCCCTTTTGCTGCTCGGATTCTCTAAATTTCCCGTCCCGGATCGGGGGCCTGAGGCTCACAAGCCACGATCAAGCCACAGAAACACCTCATACCAGCCATATTGTGGTGTTAGACTCAGTGAGTGAGTCTGCCTTGCCTTGGGGCCCCTAACCAGGCCAATGCTAGCGGTGGAGGGCAGACACGAGCAGACACGAGATGATTCTGTATGACAAGCGCGAAAGTGAGCAAAAGCAGCCATGTGTAGCATTCCGCAGACCCAGCAAGTCAATGTCAGACACACGCTCTTTCTTTAGGGGACGAGCGGCCAAGCATCAGCCAGTGTTTAGCTGCAAACAGTACTGAGTATGACGTGCTTTCTTCAGGTTTCTCTGGTTTACTCGGCATATTATTATCACTCATCGCCCGAGGCAGAAAAATCTAGACCATTCTTGACCATTTTACCGCCTCGCCGTCTGCCGCTCCCCCTTAAGCCTCACAATGGAAGCCGCCGCCAAAAGGTTCTTCTCTTCGCAATACTTTGCCGTCGTCGGTGCAAGTCAGGACAAGAGCAAGTTCGGATACAGGATATTGGGCTGGTACCATGTGCACTCGTTACCTGTGACGCCAATCAATCCAAGTCGACTGTCAATATCTCTCCCGTCCAAGACATACATCACGGTGCCGACAGTTTCAGCGCTCCCTCATCCGTCTCAGACAGCATTGTCGTTCCTGACGCCGCCTGCAGTCACGAGGAAAGTGTTGGAGGAGGCGAAGACCGCCGGAGTGAAGGCTGTCTGGTTACAGCCGGGGAGCTTCGAGGACGAGGACTTGACGTATGCGAAGCAGAACTTCGAATCAGCTGTGGGAGGGTTTGAGGATGGCACCGTGGGTGGCGAAGGCTGGTGTGTGTTAGTTGATGGCGAAAATATGCTGAGAGCAGCAGGCAAGAAGATTGAGAGGCAGAAGTTGTAGATGAGGAGTGGGCGAGTCGCCGTTGTTTCAAAACGATTCTTGTTATATTACTAAGATCGAGAAGGAGTACCCTTCAGAGGAGCGTAAGATCTCACAATAGCCACACAGCCTGCAAAGCCTGCCTTTTCCGAATTGTGTTGTTCTTACAGCCTCAGCGCTAATGTCGAACTCCATCACACACTCTTCCGCCGATGTCCATACTCAATATTTACCAAGGCATCTCCTTCATCAACCGTCGCCACTCCTCCTTCGACCCGTGCATTTCTCAACTCTTCTTCGGTGATCGTCTTGATCGGGCCTTGGAACCAATGCATGGCGCCCCATACGGGGAAAAACCAGCCGGCCAAGCTAATGATGGTGATGATGCCTATGCAAATCGGAGCATAGTTCAGTGTGTTCGCGTCCACTGGGTACAATTGCGGCAGGAGAAGGACCACAAAGAGGAACAAGATGTAGACACTGGCCACAATGGCGAGTGGTGCCGAGAACTTTCCCAAATTCCACTTTGCCGGCACAAACGACTTGCGTCCCACTGTCTGTCTCGCAACGATGGGGATCAGGTACGAGAAGTTTGTGGCGATGGTTGCCGTAGCTGTGATGGCTGAGAAGGCGACGGCGGAGCCAATGACGGCGGTTGTAATCGCAACGGACATGACCAACACGAGGAGCGCAGCATTGACCGCCATCTTGCGTTTGGAGAGCTTCCTGAAGAAGAAGCTGAACGGGAGCACGCCGTCTCGTGAGATGGCATACGTGACTCGCTGGGCCGACATGAAGCAACTTGCTGTTGCGCACGTGCTGTCCACCCAGAGCATTGAAAGAATGGCCACTGCGCCATTCTCACCAATGAGTTGGACAAGATACTCGGCCCAGTTGTTCGCATAGGTTGCTGAGATGATGCCGTCGAAGTCTTGCATACAGAATAAAATGATTATGAGGGTGGGAATTGACAAGATCCAGGCTGAGAAAGTCGATGCTGCCGATATCTGTCAGTCGCTATCGAAAACAACTCCTTCCAGGATGACGAGAGAGAGAAGACTTACTGTAGATACCCTTGGCGACGACCGTTGAGGCTTGTTTGGTTTCTTCAGCCAAATGGGCCGATGCGTCGTACCCATAGAAAACCCAGGCTCCGAAGAGGACGGAAATAACCCTTTCAACACGACGTCAGCACAAGTAGAACGAGTGGAGAATTAGGGATCCAGCTGCTAGACTCACCAACAATATGCATCAGATGCCTCTTTTTTGTCTCCTAGGTTGATCCCGTTATAGAACAAATCAAATGCTCCGTGGCTGCTGTTGAAATGCTTTTCGGAGGCCTTGATCGGGAACCAGATCCAGTACATGAAGAAGAGTGAAAAGAAGATGGCCACAGCAAACCGGAAGTATAACCGAAGCAGCCTCGGATTGTAGATGTTTGGAATCATGGCAAAGATCATGCCGATGCTTGTGAGCAGCCACAAGAACCAGCCCTTGTGGAGGACTTCAGAGTTGGGGTACTTGATCATCAAAGCCGAGACCAAGAAGTTGGTAGAGCCTTGTTGGACACCGGGGACGACGCTGATCCAGCCTGCCCAGTTCCACCAGGCAGTCATCCAGCTTAAGAACGGCCCGTATTTTTCTCCTCCTAGGCGGTAACTCCAGAAGTAGATGCCACCCGTCGTGGGTAGCGAGGCAGCCAGCTCTGCCATCACTAAGCTCACAATACAAGACAAGCCGCCCACCATCGTCCAATTGGCAAATGCTGCTTGAGGTCCCCCCGTGTACATCACCCACCCAAATAAGACAGGGATACCACTTATGAAATTCATGCTAGTAAAGATGTTAGAGCTGCGATCCCTACACACTTCAGCACGAACCTAGTGAAGGTCGAGCTCCATGACTCGAAAAAGCCCAGAGATCGAATAAACTCTTGTTTATAACCCAGAGTAGCTAGGTGATATTCATCGTGAGTGAGGACGACGCCGGTGTCAACGTTGCTTTGCACGCCATCTTTGATGGAAGGCGGGTCTGATGGGGTGGACGTATCCTTGACGTCCATCTGTGTTGGGACTTTCTCGACATTGGAATCCATGGTGCAGAGGAATCCGACAGGTGGAGGAAGAGAAACCCGAGACTTGCATCCTGGAACTGCCGTTGATCGTCCATATGTACTCCGTAGTTATACGACGGGCGCGCCTCTCAGGTCGACATCTGATTTCGGACTTCTGCACTACTGGCATAGCTCGTCAAAGGCGACAGCGATGATGCCTATCGGAGGCTGGATTGCAGAAATCCGTTATCAAGGATGTGACCACTGGCGGCAAGCTTACGGGGAAGCGCCATGCCTATTGAGGTTCGAAGATGCGGAGAAGTAGCCATGAGCAGTTGTTCGAGGGAGAAGATCCAGCGCTGGCGGCAGAAGCTAACAGTCTTATCGTGCTTGATCAGCTTCAAGAATTCTAGACCGAGGCAAGAGAGAGGGCCTCACCATTGATTCTAGTGTTGCAACAATCGGGCAATCTATACCCTGTCAAATGTTGTTGGTTGATTTAGCAGACCAACACCCGAACCATCGATAAGACTGGTCTAGAGGGTCGCATGCCCTTTGCGCTACCTGGCCAATCCACATGGTAACTCGTGCATAAACCCAGTACGAAAACGTAGAAAGGAACCAGAGCACCGGGTTCGCCACGTGGAGTGTGCTGGCCATAGAGCCTTGAGAACTGGAACTTTGCCCAACGCCATGATCCGTCGACTGAGGGGGACGACAGGCTGAACCCCTAGAACACTGTTATTTCATTATCCTTGTCTCGGGTTGGGCTCGTAACACCGCCGTAGTGGCTGCAAGATATAACACAAACTGTGGAAAAGGGCTAGAAACCGATTGAAGGAAGACGAAATATGAAATCGTGTTTTGGCGGAAGGGTGATTCCGACTGCTTTGTGGCAGCTTTAGGCCAATGAGAACCGATACGTTTCGGGGACTATTGAAGTACATAAAAATGTTATGGCGGCGAAAAGTTCCTTTCTAGAAGGCTGCTGTATCACAAACAGCTGTTTACCTTCCGGTCTTCTTCCTCTCCCAGTATCTCAATGGAGGATAGCATAGCAGGGTGATGGCACCAGACATGTAGATACCAACATCACCGCCGTAAGGTCCAAATTTGGCCGCAATAGCGCCAACATACTGGAAAAGAACGTTAGTAATCGATTGAGGGAAAATGGGACACAAAGCAGAGAGTCACTTACCCAGACTTGCGCCATACCGGGTACCCCACCGGCCAGGTAACCTGCAAGTAACGAGAACACAGCCGCAGCACCCCACGGCAGCTTATCAGGCATATCCCAAACCTCGAGATTATATCCCTCACCAGATCGCTTGCGGAACCACTGGTCCTCTATCAGAAGAATAAGTGTGAAGGAGATTGTCCAGTAGCCCAGCAGAGACACGAAATCAGAGACAATGGCCGAGAGATGGTCCTTTCCAGCAATGGCGAGCAGAGCCACAACCAAAGCGACCAAAAAGGACCAAATAAATCTAGGGACGGCGTGGAAATAATGACCGAGCAGTTGGATGGATAGGCCAGAGGAGTAGTTGATGGCGATATTGTTGCCCAAGACGCTGAAAGTGAGAATAACCAAGCAGAATTTGCTCCAGCCTAATGGATGGTAGATCTCGCGCAACAAGCCACCCAAGCCATGGCCATTGTAGGCATCCGCATAGGGCGGATATGCGTTCAGGATGGCAGCATTGCCAATGCAGGAACCGATGACAGTCACGAAGACAGTTGGAATGGTGATACCGGCCAAAGTGAGGAAGAAGATCTTCCATGATTTTGTGCTTGCGGGGTAGTGGCAGTAGTAGTCGGCAGCGATAGAACACCAGCCTGAGGAGCTGGAAAAGCAGATGGCCATAAAGCTCAGCCATGAACCCGCAATTTCTAGATTTGAGGCAGGGAACCCAGGCGCATTAGGCCCTACATGCGGCGCAGCCTGACCGATCAAGACGCAGAGGAGAATGAAGGATACAATCCAGCTGTACTTTTCGAAAGTGTGGATGATTGCAAAGCCGAAGACCGAAACGACGTAGGAGACTATGGCAACGATCACGCAACCCACGGCGATTGTCATCGAGTAGTCCGAAACGGCGCTGAGCATTTGGCCTGTGATGACCACGTTGACAACAGCAAAACCGCCGCCGACGACCACGTTGAGGACACTGCAGAGTTTGGCACCCCAGAAACCGAAAGAATATCGGGATGTGGCGATTTGACGAAGTCCAGTTTTGGGTCCTAGAGTGCCGGTGTATGCCGTACAAAGAGCTCCAAGGATGGTGCCAACCACGACAGCTGCAACAGATTGACCGAGGGTTAAACCAAATTCGGGGCCTAGCACACCAAGCGGAAGGGTTCCAACATGGCAAGTCATTGAAAACCACATGAAGAAAGTGTTGATCAGGGCGGGCGGGCGTTTCTCTTCTTCGGGGATGCGGTCAATACCCTGAGTTTCGACGCCCATCTTTTCGTCGAGCCATTCTTCGCCTCTGCTCAACCAGCGAAGAGGTGCAATGCTGTTTTGAATGTGTCTTGCTCTTGCGATTTCAAATGTTGGAGTGACGCTGCCACGGCGAACGTCGGGCTCGATTTTCTCCTCGACGCCGGGAAGTTTTTCGATATCGACATCTTTTGACGGCGCTCCTGAGGAGGAGCTAGAAGGCTCAATCGAGGCCATTTTTGACGACAACGTAGCTTCGTGTCTCCTAGGAAATAAGGTCGTCGCACAATGAAGAACAAGGAACGAGAAGCGCACAGTCACACAAAGTCAGAGACGCGACAGGTGGGCGACCAGCAGACATTAAATATAGCAGTGGTGCCAGATAACACATGGGTGCGACGGTAGGCACCGTCCAATGCAGCAAATGTTGCTTCGCGAGCTTGATCGTATCTTACCTTCGTTAAGCCCTTGAGCGTCGACCAGAGTGGTCTCGTCGAACGGGCGAGTGCCGTTCCGGGGGGGGGGGGGTGGAATGCGACTCTGCATCTCCACAAAAGGATGATCTTGAAGATGTTAGCGAGTTAGAAACGCGGAGAGAGCCGATGATTGCACAGGAGGAGGGATCAAGTGGGAAGTGGCAGGCGAGCAGATGATAAGGGTGAACCAGTCAGGAGCCTGGGAAGGGAGTCCAACGCCACATCTCTGATGCAGCAATGCGCGGGCCAGGTCTGCCTTTGGGAAGTTGTCCGCTTCCTGGCGTCGCTGGGGGACCTATTCGCTATCTCGTAGCCCAAGTTGGGCGGGCAATCTGTCTGACGCTGAAACCGAAGCCTGGAAGGGAGCTAACAGTACAGCATTGGGGTGCTGAACAATCCAGAATAAATTCGTACGAGCAGCGATAGGGAGGCACCGTCGTCGAAGAACAGGTATGCATCCTCGGTGTGAAGTGAACGCCTCCTCGAGTCCATATTGTACGTGGGAGTAACGAATTCCTCGCTGTCGCAGCAGAGCAAAGACACCTTGTCAGACCGTATCCTTCCCGCCTCTTCGGGTGAGCTCACCCCCCCATGGCATCTGTGGTATTTGATAAAGCGAGGAGGCAAGGACCTAGGTACCCAGTAGAGCAAGGTAGGGTCGCGTTCAATCTCGATTGCATCGTAAGGACTTGAGAAGGGCGCTTGGAGAGAAGATGACGATGGACGGTACAACTTGGCGGGACCAACAAGCCTCCAGAAGCCTCTCAAGCTCTTCTGGGCGTTTGCTTGACTTCTCGGCTTTGTCGTCTTTTCGCCGGGCTGTTTCCTGGGAGACAGAAACAAAGAAACCTACCTCGTACCTAGACTTTGCTTTTGTGAGGGGCTAGAGACGAGTAAGGGCCTAGGAGAGATGAAGTTCGGTCAGCGCCGAGGGAGGCTTGGTGACCAAAAGGATTTACGACAAGGGGGAGTGCCAGAGGCGCAGGCATTCTTTACCTTATCTTTCACCATCATCATTTGCAACAAACTCCACGACACTAGGCGGCAATTTGCCACCAGCCGAACAGGATCATGGCGACGACGCTTCCCCTTCCAGTTCTCAGAGTCTCTGGCCCCTATCAATTGATCGGTTAGCGATGCTACAGTACCCCTCCAGCCCTCTCGCCCTACACAAACCACCCGCGTGGCGCTACCGAGTACAAGGAATTGAATTCGCTAATCGAGACACCCAGCTTCGAGAAGCAGGGTCCATTACACTCTGGCATTACTCAAATACCCGTTCCATCGTGGCATCCTGCTAGAATACGCCCATTTGTTCCTCCAGAAAAGGGAAACCTCCGATGGCCATGGCCACTAACATCCCGATCATCGACTTCAACAAGGCCTCCTCGTCGCCGGATCAGGTGGCAAGAGAGCTGCTCAAGGCCTGCACCGATTGGGGTGAGCGAAAATGAGCCCAATGCAGGGCCACAACAAGGGTGCCATGTGGCCAGCCATGCTGATCTCCTCTTCCCTAACCACACAGGCTTCTTCTACGTCAAAAACCACCCAATACCTCAAGATGCAATTGGCGGGATATTTGACCTGGTGAGTCTGTTCTCAAGAGGAGCCTTGGTGGTTTTCATGTGGCTTTGCCTGTGTTGGAATGAAGCCAGCCTTTGATGAAAAGATGCCACGAACATCACATCTCCTAAAGTAACCGAGTAGTCCAAGCACTACATAGGAGCAGTGGCTCTTACTCCTCTCTCTCTCTCTCTCTCTCTCTCTCTCTCCCCTGAACTATTCTGGCCCCGATCGAGTCTTTGACAAGCACCGCATTACACTTACAAGCGTTGCAGGAAAGACAGTTCTTTGCTCAACCGCTCTCGGCCAAGTTAGAAGCACCCTACGTTGCCTCGAAAAATGCCGGCTACAAACCTGCCAGCTCGTATGGGTGAGTGTTGAGCAAATGGCCCTCCATCACTACTCCCTGCGGTCCTGCCTTTTAACAGAAAGGTGTCACACAGGGCGGATGGCAGATTCACAGATCCTCGTGAAGCGATCAGCATCAACAAGTGGCCGACGACCGAGCATTCTGCCGCAGCACGTCTTCCTCCTGTCCTCTCTGAAGCGCGGCAGCAGATATTCGCCTTTCAACAAGACGTCCGCGAATTCACCAAGCAGCTCCTTGAACTCATCGCGTTAGCGCTCGACCTTCCCAGTACGACGTTCGCACAATACCATGGTCCGGAGAAGGAGAACTTCGATAATTTCGAGCTGATGCATTACCCGCCCGTCATCCCTGGGTCAGAGACGTCCGAGGGGATTCCAGTATTCCGCATCTCGCCTCACACAGACTGGGGAACACTGACCCTCCTCTTCCAAACCACCGTTGGAGGTCTTGAGGTGCGTCCGCCCAAGTACACCTCGCCGGACTTGTCTCTGGACACCGAGACGTGGACGCCAGCGCCTGCTCTTCCGGACTTAATCCTCGTGAACATCGGAGACATGCTCGAGTTCTGGACGGCAGGGAAGTTGAAGAGCACTTGGCACCGCGTCGTCCCTACCGCGGCGGAAGGCGGGCTGGATCGGTACACGTTTGCATATTTCTTGCATCCTGACAAGAACGCCGTTCTCGTCCCAATGCATGGGATGGAAAAGCAAGGCTGGGTGCCGAGATATGCTGGGGAGGGAAGGACAGCAGAGGAACACATCCATGCGCGGATCGAAGGCGTGCATGGCAAAAACAGAATGGCAGCCAAGAGTGAGGATAAGAAGTTCGCCGTCCTCGAAAGCGGCGCGGGAGAAATCGATGCCCGCGCATGAAGGAGAAGTGCTACAGATTGTCTTCCTCAACGATAATCATCTATGGCAGCCGGAATATACACCGTGTCGGTGCTGTTCTCATTGCACTTCCGCTAGTTTTCCTACCCGAATGGTCCACTGCTTTCCGCTGAGTACTCGCCTATATCAGCAAGAATGCTTTCCCATGCAAGGTACATAGGTATTCAGCACGTACCGATCGTCATTGGGCACCCCGCTTCCACGTCCGGCGACGCCAACGCGGGTTCGATTCCTTGAGCCCTTTCTTTCCTTGCTGCCAATCGTCCCCATACTGCTCCATAATCTCGCATATTCTTTCCATGGCCGGCGGAATGGGCTCAACTTCAAGTCGACTTCTTACCTATGTCAGGGCCACTGATGGCGGCGCATCACTCGCTGTCCTCAGGCGCGCAGAAGAGGTTATACTCCCAACCCAACTTGTGATGGCGTGGTTGGCTATCGGGGTGCCTGGACACACTCCACCGCCGCAGCAATAGGTCTCGAGATGGGGCACAGAGCAAGTTCGAAGGAGCGGGGACTGAATATTGCAAATGTCAGATGGTATAAAAGTACTAGGTATCTGAAGCTTGGACCCGCACACCCTTGGTCAACTCAGTCAGACGCTCACAAACCGTCCCCGTTCGAAACACGGTATCAGGTATCTAGGACTTGATTGCAACTTCCATACAACACTTCTGATCTCAAAAGAAGTGGAAGTAGATGGCGAGCCATCCGAGAGATACTGATTGAAGATGCTCTGCTCTTTCAACCACGTGGACCACCATTGGCAACAATGCACGAGACGAGTTTCGATAACACGGTTGCAAAACAGGCTTGACCAGCTATATCAATCAACGTCGCTTGATGACTTCTCCGGAGTGTCGAGAATCTCTGGGTTGAGCTCCCGTGTATCAAGACTTGTACACCAGGTGCTGTCGTGATCGCGTGACTTCCTTCGGATTGGTGTTACATGCTTGGAGGCTGAGTTGGGATCGTGGCCACCGGTTGATTTATCGGTTTGTCAGCATCCAGAACCGGCGGGAAGCAAGCAGGATGTGCGGAGATAGAAGCACTCCCGCACTTCCACAAGTCTTCGATTTGTCTTCTCCAACAACATGAGCAGCTTGAGGTGTTGCGCGCCGCTCGCCCACTCGCCACCTATCCGCGTTCAAGGTCGATTAGTGAGGACAAATCGCCGTCTCACTTGCTTGCCGTCCTCAACCCCGCAATCTCCTCAGGCCCCTTGAAATGCTGTCCAGGTGAAGATGCGGCCGCTTCGACGTGAACCCCTTGCTCGATTTGGCATCTTTCTCTGCCACCATCGCGGCGCCCTGGAAGCATTCAATTTGTTTGGCTTGCCAGGACTGCCAGCGTTGTTGATTGTTGGAGCGGGCCTGCATTTGTTTTGTGAGTATGGAGTGCATTTCCGAGGATGAGTTCGCCATGGCCGTGGAGGTAGTCGTGCTCCGTACAGTGGTCACGGAAGACAGGGAAGAAGAGTGCTGCCGCTTCGGGGCGATCACAGAAGGTCTTTCCACGACGGGCGATGAGGAAGATGGCATTATTACTGGGAGAGAAGCCCCGGGAGAGTGCTAGTCGGTGATGTGGTGCAGGGTTATATCACTTTGATGTGATGAAGTGATCCAGGAGACCAGGCAATTGGGGACACTGTGGATATATCTTCACGACGCTGAAATAGTGAGTATTGAGTGTTGCCTGCTTCGAATGCCACCGTCCCAACTGGCATCCACCGCGCTTCTATATCAACGATTGCGGACAGCATGGGAGCTAATGACAAGGTGCAGCTCTTGATGGCGGAATGGTCAATTAGTCTGACTGGGCGAGCAGAGTTCCTACCTTGTAAATGGAGCAAGAGGCTTCGACGCATGGCAGGGATAAGAGATATCTCGCCTACCAAATGGACCGTAGTAGCGTGAAGATATCACGCTCTCCCCACGTTTATCCGCCCGAGCACGGTTAGGGCTGTGACCTAGGCTAAATTTTGGGGTCTGGCTGAGGCATAGATACCGACTTTGGACGATCATGTGGGAGGAGAAATCTCGAACACTTGCGTGGACAGAGGCTAAGGTTGCAATGGACAGGCGTCTCCCATGAGAAGGAGACGACGACGTAAGCGACATCTACCCATGCCAGTCATTCGAGATTCGGTCTTACCACCGAGACGGTCGAGCGTATGTCCTAGGTCCAGAGAGGGCGTGAGCAGTTGCTGTACCAGTTGACGCCTTCCACGCGAGTTAAGTCCGAAGGCGTGACATAACGGTTGGTGAATGGACCCCGCCTGATATTGGACAGCTGAGATACCCAATCAGGCGTTGTGAGATAATTGACGGTTGAGGGAATAAACGGGTCTGATTCCGCCATGTGAAGTCTGGGAGAAGAGATAGAGGACTATCTTGCCACTGGACAGGATGTTAAAAACGATAGATAGAAGTTTGGCGAACTCGCGGCAGTTGTAGATAGTAGAGGAGCTTGATGGCCAGTTCGCTGATCGGTAGACGCCTGTTCTCGTTGTTCCAAACGACCAAAAGAATCTAGAATGTGGCGAAAGGCCCCCCGGAGCGCGTCCCAGACCAGATGAGCCTCGTGTTCCGGCTGTTGCCCAAGAAGGAGCAGAAGATCCTGAGGGTCTGCATCGTGATAGCAAATGTGATTTTCATGCTGGGGAGTCGAAAAGCAGGCCAAGGAGGGGCTCGGGGCGGCGGTGAATGAGGCTGTGAACCTGTGCGCTGTTGCTGGGAGACGGGCGTCCAAGTGGGTTTCTGCTCGAGGGTCGCAGGAACTAGTGTCAACAGAAAGGGAGCGCACACGCCATCTGGCTTCAGGAGAGACCTTGTCCGTCTTCCACCTCTTCGACACCTCGAACACAAGCACAGAATCACAATCAGCAAAGAGTAGGCGAGACTTTTTGGAAAGGAATTACCAGCAGCACCGCTTTGGCAAGACTCGGATTGGGAAGATGGTGAGTTCTTTCCTCTCATTCGTCCAGTGACTTTCTGGTTGGCTGTCCCCGGCATCACACGCATCCTTGACTACACGACAACAACACAAAGACAAAACACGACACCATCTCACGGACGACTTGTCTCTCTCTCCATCTCCATCTCCATCTCCATCAGGCTAATTCATAATGGCTAATTCTCAATCCTCTGCCGCGCAGACGTCTACCAACTACAAGGAGGCCTTTTCGCTGTACGACAAGCGTGGCAATGGCCGTGTTGCCCTCGAATCCCTTGGCGACCTCCTACGCGCCTGTGGGCAGAATCCCACCCTCGCCGAAATCAGAGACCTGGAGAAACAAGTTGGTGGCGACTGTAAGAATTCACGGGCAACTCGATCAATTACCACGGGCTAATGTTCGCCGCAGTCGACTTTGACTCGTTTAGCAAAGTCCTCAACCGGCCTGGCGGCTTCCGAGACCCTGGTGAACCAGAAGAATATTGTCGCGGCTTCCAGGTGTTTGACAAGGACATGACTGGCTTCATTGGGGTGGGCCAGCTGAGATACATCCTGACAAATCTGGGCGAGAAAATGAGCGACGAAGAGGTGGACGAGCTGCTGAAGGCCGTCGACACCAGCAGTGGCGAGATCAACTACATGGAGCTCGTCCGAACGATTCTGGCCAACTAGCCACTCTCCCTTTCACGAGCGTATGGTTTATGGACATGGGATCCAGTGCATAGTTTCTGGTTGGCGCAACAGTGGACGGGACGCAATCGTCTTGTTTCTCAGGCTCGAGATCCGAGCGCATTCTGGCAGAGTCTATTGGTCTAGAGGGTATCTCAGATGCAAATAAACACATGAATCCTGCACGCGCAGTTATTTTTGCTCCGCCCACGAAGGAGTCTCTGGCTGTTTCCCTTCTGCCATATCCTGGGTGCTGAGTAGTCCACCGGGCAACAAATACACTGGCCTCGGATTTCCTTCTGGCTTCTCAAAGTGGACCTCGTCGAGATTGTACCCGATGACCAACTTGCACCTGACACACTTCAGCAGCGTTCTTTTCTCAAATCCGTCTTCTCGTCGGATCATGACTGGTTTTCGCTCTGGCGCCACGTTGAGTAGCACAGAACTCGCAGGCTCAGAGCGTTGCGTCTCCAGAGTCTCGGCTCTAGTAATGTCGACGGGTGGAGCGAGGATCAGGGCTCCATCTTGAACAGGCTCATGGCGGCGAGGAAGGGAGTTCAGGTCGCGCGCGGTGGCGAGAACGAGGGTTGTGCATAGGCAGTGGTAGGTGTGAACAGGCGACGGCGGTGATTTGCCGGCCATTGATTTCAGGCTGAGGATGTCAAACATGCGCGACAGAGTGGCAGATGCTTGGTAGGATGCGAGATTTACGGAGGACTGGGTAAGACCGCCAGCAATTGATCGTTGATCCCCGCAAAAAATTCCAGTGGGTGTTCTAGGCGGCATCTGCGCCGCGGGATTATCACTTTTCGCTTAAACCCTCTTCAGATTCGAGAGATCGTAATAGCGACGTCACCATTTACCGCCCTCGGAAAGTTGCGCATGTCGCTGCAGATGCCTAGATTGGGTATCGCAGAGTCATTTTCTTCGACCGTTGTCCTTGCATGACCTAGAACTGAGGCTCAGTGTCCTTCCAGGGCAAAGCCCAATGCCACCATTCTTACCGAGAAAGAGGCTCTCTTCATCGCCACCAGCCTCCTCCCGGCAGACTCCTGTGAAGAAGGCAAAACTCGGAGACGTCTTGGACGACGAGTCGAGGAATATCCCAGGTCTGCAGCGAACTAAGACGTTCTCCATTGGGGGTGATGACTCGGAGTCCTCCCTCAGCGATGTGGACAGCGAGCAGTTCGAAGACGTCCCATCCAACCTCGGGAAGCCGCCTGTTGCTGCTCATGGGACCGAGAAGGACGAGGACGAAGACGAAGACGAAGACGAAGACATAAAATGGGAAGACGCCGCGGGCCACGAACAAGAGGAGGAGCTACCGGCTTATAAACCGCAGTCGGACGGACCTATTGAGATAACCCTGCGCAAAGCGGACAATGAAGCTGAGAACTGGATTGCGCAGGCGGCAAACAAGAGGAAAGGGCCCTCGAAACGAGAGAAGCAGGTCAGAATCTGCACTCATCAGCTACACGTGCAATTCCTTCTCTGGCACAACTCAGTCCGGAATAGCTGGATCTCAGACAGGGAAGTTCAACAGATCCTCCTCCAACAATTGCCCCCTCCAATTCAGAAGGAGGTCGAAAAGTGGAAGAGAGCAAGTGGATTGACGCTTGCAGAGACAGAGACAGGAGCAGAATCTGTGAAGAGGAAGGACAAGAGACGTGGCAAGCAAAAGGCTGCCAACCCACGCGATGAAAGAGACTGGGGTAGGCCAAGCAAGCGCGTCGAGCATGGGAAGCCCGATATGAGCAACGGTGACCCGCTCGTCTCATTAATGAGGGTTCTGGCCGCTTACTGGAAGAAGAAATTTGCTATCACTGCCCCGGGACTGAGGAAGCGTGGTTATGGCACCAGATTGGGGTTAAAACAGATCATCCAGTCGCAGCGCAACGATGAGCACAATCCGGAAGAGCATGGGGAGCGGGTCAGAAATATCGAAGAATTTCGCGAGCTTGCGAGGAAGTCTGAAGGTTCAAGGGACGTGGGTGCTCAATTGTTTACCGCGCTGCTGAGAGGTTTGGGTATCGAGGCCAGGTTGGTGGCAAGCCTGCAGCCCAGTGGGTTCGGCTGGACGAAGGCAGAACAAGCGCAACCCCAGAAACCCAGCGACGCAGTCAATTTAGAAACGTCCTCCGACGACTCAGGCTCGGAAGACGTCAAGTCAATATCAGAGATCACCAAAACCCCAGCACGACGGAAAGGCGGGCCACGCAAAACATCTGGCAATAGCTCCGAGCTGGAGAGCGAAGAGGACTCGGTCGTGGACATCACCCCCGCAATGCCCAAGAAACGACCACAGAAGTATGACCGAGACAACCCTTTCCCCATCTACTGGACCGAAGCAATATCGCCAGTAACGAACAAAGTCCTCCCAGTCTCCCCGCTGGTTCTTGCATCTCCAGTGGCCACCACTCCAGAAATTCTCACAACTTTCGAACCACGCGGTATCAAAGCCGAGAAGACAAAGACTGTGATGGCCTATGTCATTGCATACTCCTCGGATGGCACAGCGAAGGACGTAACTGTGCGATACCTGAGGAAAAGAATCTGGCCAGGTAAGACAAAGGGGTTTCGTTTTCCTGTGGAGAAGATTCCTGTATACAATAAATACGGCAAAATCAAGAGATACGAGGACTACGACTGGTTCAAGCGCGTCATGAGTGGCTATGTCCGGCCTGACCTAATGAGAAGAACCGTCGACGACGTGGAAGATGCAACGGACCTGGTTCCCCAACTTCCGGAGAAGAGGAAGGACAGCGGTGGCCAAGAAGTCGATACCTTGCAATCTCTCAAGTCGTCCGCCGATTTTGTGCTCGAACGGTTCCTCCGCCGCGAAGAAGCCCTTCGCCCCAACGCTGTACCCGTCCGTACTTTCTTTTCTGGGAAAGGCGAGAGTTTAAAGGAGGAACCGGTGTACCGCCGATCCGACGTCGAACGTTGCTTGACAGCAGAGTCATGGCATAAAGAAGGTCGAAGGCCTAAAGTAGGGGAGGCCCCAATGAAATTCGTCCCTGTGCGGGCGGTCACCTTGACTCGCAAGCGAGAAGCGGAAGAACACGAACGTCAAACTGGAGAAAAACAGATGCAGGGCCTGTATAGCTTGGACCAAACTGAGTACATTATCCCGCCGCCAATTCAGAACGGCGTGATTCCAAAGAACGCGTATGGAAACATCGACTGCTTTGTTCCTTCGATGGTGCCCAAAGGTGCCGCCCATATTCCCCTAAGAGGAACCGTACGGATCTGCAAGAAACTACAGATTGACTTTGCCGAGGCAGTCACAGGCTTTGAATTCGGAAACAAGCGCGCCGTGCCCATCTGCACCGGCGTGGTGGTCGCCAAGGAGAATGAGCGGGCTGTGATAGAGGCATGGCATAAATTCAACGAGGAGCAGAGAAAGAAAGAGGAAAAGAAAATGGAGGCACTGGTGTTGGAGCTGTGGCGAAAGTTTGTTGTTGGGTTGAGGATTAGGGAGAGAGTGAGGGACACATATGGGGATCAGAATGCTGCAGATGAACTGACGTTAGGGAGGAGTAAAGAGCAGCCGATCATGCTGGAAAGTGACAACGATGCGCCTGCGGTGCAGAAAGGAATTTCTGGAACCAAGACCGCTGAGGACGAATTCGGCGGCGGAGGCGGGTTTCTCCTTGATTCAGACGAAGAGCACCAGGTTGAGAGCGACCTCGAAGTGGTCCATCATCATCACGATGAGCCGAATCTCCTTGCCCAGAGCGGCTCTAAATCCAAAGGAAAAGAGCGTGCCACCGATTACCAGTACCCGACACCGGCTTCTATCTCGCCATTGAAGCCAGCACTTCGACGGCGGCGACCAGGAAAGTCGATTCTCGAACAAGTCGAAGACAGCGAGCATGAGACTTCGGACTTATCTACCTTGGCCAGCGAGGATGACGGCGATGTCGAAGGAGAAGATGTATCCGATCAAGGGTTTGAACTCGGAGGTGGAAAACACGGCGTTGACGATGCTAATGACGAGGGAGACGTGGAAGAAGAGGATAGGAGTTCTGATGATTCTGACTCAGACGCTTACGTGCCCACGAATGCCCGAAGACGCATTTCCTCAGAGCGCACATCTCGTGTTCAAGGCAGCTCAAAGACCGCCTCTCAACCGCCATCATGGAGACGAACAAGAACAAGCTCTGCCGCCGCAACGAGGTTTACGTCTACTTCCGCTTCAGCTCTGGAGGGCGAACGCGATCCGCACGACGGAGCCGATGGACATGATTCCGACGACGAGAATGGTCTTGTTTCAAGGCGGCTGTCGAGGTCGAAGCCCAAATCCAAGACTGAGGGAAACTCCACACCGAAACACTCAAAAGATCGACAAGACACTCCCGTCGGGCCCAGACGACGGTTGAGAAGGGATAGCACGGCTGTGAAGGTGAAGGTGACCAGTCCATACTTCAATGGCTAACTTACCTACCTAGCTTTGGCAGAGGTAGTGAGTGCTGTGGACTGGAATGCCGACATAGAAGAAGAAGAAGAAGAAGACCGAATGACATGATATACCTTGACGTGACGTAAGTTGAAACAGCAGTCCCGCAACGACTTAATGAAGCCTTGATTTGACGCCCGCGTATCGCAAGTGGACTGACCAAGTACTACCGAAACCCGTGCCTCCGCTATAGCCTCGTGGTAAAGATGAAGCCAGTGGGCTTGCTGGCCATCTCAGCTAGGTATATACCTAGTCTCGGCATGTATCCTTCCTGAGCCAGGCCCAGGCCGCCTATCCTTCCCACTTGATCAACCCCGAATAAAGACAGCATAATGCATCGTCAGAGCTCACGCGACAGTATCCTCCCTCAGAAAAGTAACATCCGAATCAAATGGACCTGGACTTCCCAATACGGACCGCCACATCGCCTCTTTTTGGAGATCCCTGTCCTGTCCAGCTTAACGACCTCGTCACTTGTCAAGGTGAAGAAAACACGGACATGTTAGCTTAGCTCAGGAGAAATCTCTCGGCCATCGTCTCCCCCATCGATCGGGCTGCTCATACACGCCCTGTGGACTCCACGGCATATCATCCTTGCCGTACGGCGTGAGGGGGAGGTCGTAGGGGATGCGCAGTCCGATTAGCGTTTCTGGTCCGCAAGATTGATGATCGATGCTGTTGGGGGTCAGTGAAGGCGAAGGCGGAGACAGAGGAGCGGGTGTGTCATTTCCGAAAACAGGGATCATTTTTATCTTTTCAGTGCTGCTCCCGCGTGCAGTAGACGCATTGTTGTTCTCGGCGTCTTCTCCTCTGTCTGAATCTTGCTTGTCGGTCTCGCTCGCGTCTTCAGTGTCAAACCCCTCCGCAAACAACTCTGGCCAAACCAGCACGCCGATCTCGTAACTCTGCACCGCGATCTCCTTGTCCTTCGGACGGAGCGCACCCCAAGCCTGTTGACTTAGATTCGCGCTCGTCAACAACGCCCACTTCACAGTCGGCACGGGCTTTATCGCCGAAGGCTTGCTTTCAAAGCACACGTAGGTCTTGATATGCGGAGCTGCCTCGTCTCGTCCCGCTCTTGTCTCTTCCTTCGAGCCCCTGGCCCATTGGTACAGCGAACCCCGAAGGCCGGCAATTTGTTTCAGATGGACGGCTGACTGGGCCTTTGTGTGGATAGAGCCGCCAGATGCGTAGCCGTCGAGTGATGTCGCGACGTTGTGGGGTGTTGGATAGATGATTGAGATGTGCGAAGGGTCCCATTTCTGTGCCGAACTGGACGAGGTGGGTTGCAGGGTTGAGTAGAGGATTGGGAAGAACTGATTCATCCAGCTTTGCGGAAGGGTGGCAATTGAGGAAATTTGGCAAACAACATGTGGGGATTGTTCGCTTGACTTGTCCGAAAGTTTGGTCTGCCGTTGTTGCAAGAGAATCGATTGCAGCGCACGCGATAAACTTGGATAGCCCCAGAGTTTGAGATCCCAAATGGCCTGGCTATATTGCGTAGTTGACGGCTCCTTCATTCGCGATGGGACTGAAGCTATAAGTGCACCTCGGACGCTGCGGAAATCGAATTGTGTCAGTTGTTCCCGCAAAGCCTTCGTTTTCGACCCGTACGCTGCGAGATAGGCCAGGATATCATGCTTGAATCTTGTCCCAGTTCCTATCTTTCCAGGTTTCTCCACATGTTTTCCCTCGAGAGGCGGGAGCATAGGAGACAGCCACGCCGCCTGGGTCATATTCGTCCAATCCTTCTCCAACATATTCGCCGTGTGAATGACAACCTGGGCAAGGTCATCGTGGGTGAAGAGAATGAACATCTTGCTGTGATGAGTTCCAAATTGATCAGGCAAATAAGCAGTGGCGGATTCAACGTTCGTCCACCTGCGACATGCATCGTCGATGGCGATTTTGTTTGGGGAGTCATTTTTCCATGACCCATGAATGACCTTCACTTTGACGTTGGAGCGGATATCGGAATCAAAATGGGTCATCAGCCAGTCGACATCGAAGCAGAAGTTGAAGATCCAAGTTTCTTTGATCAGTGGGTTTCCAAGGATGTCATGAAGTGAAATCGTGTCAACATTCTTAGAAGATGGAAGCTCATAAATCGTGGTTAGTCTGAAAGGCGATGGGAGGAGTTTCGCTGCAGAGACTGGCTTGGACCCAGCGATGGCGGACTGAGCGTCTGAGCTCTTACTTGACTCGCCATGGTGGTGAGCCTTGGAAGAATGTTTCTGTGGCCGCGGAGAACGGGGAGCGACGTGCTTTTCGGGATCCTCTTTGGTTTCATCTCGCAGCCGTGGAGGCGGTTCCCCAGACCTTTGAATTCCCGGTGGTGAAATTGACCTAGAAATCGAACCGAGAAAGGCAGCTCTCTTCGCGCGAATGGACGCCGGGTCGGTGACAATGCCGTCCAGAGACGACTGCAGTGAGGCTGACAAAGCATCTCTTTGGCCGGAGTTGAGTTTGACTCGTTTCGAAGGTCTTGAAGCCATCAGTGAATACTCTGACACCTGCCTTCTGAAGGCGTGAGTAGGAAGAAATCTCGAACGGGTATCAGCAGAGACGGTGGCAGAAGTCGAGGGAGAAATGAATCGGGAGTGTCTGGAAGCGATGCGAGACACGGACATTCAAAGACTTGCAATTTTCAGCCTCATGCAAAACATATTAGCGTCATATAAACGCCCGTTCGACAACCTGTTGTATGTCAAGTTGCAATGTGCTGGAATGTCTGATTCAGTTGCAAGGCAACAACGAACGATCTGAATTCGGATCATCTTCGGCAAACCCCTGATTGGTTTCTTGCACACGAGGCTGCGAGGCTGCGAGGCTGCGAGGCTGCGAGGGCTGATCGAATTCGATGCATTTCTATAGACGGAGTATAAAAAGAGAACATTCATGATCTGTACAGCAATCCAAACGACATAGCTGCTACACTGAGGAGACCTTCCCTCGGTTATCCGCGCTGAAAATCAGCAACGCCATCGTATGACGTACAAACAGGCCCAGGAAGCCACAGCACGTCTGCATGATCAACAGCTCCCTCGTCAACTGGTCTTCTCTCATGGGGCCTCTCCACACCAGCCACAGATTGATAATGGTCAGATTCGACGTGCTCGAGATGCAATTCGTCTTTGGGTCTACAGTTACTTGAATCAGGTGCAGTTTCTCTAGAAGTAAGAAGATGGTCGTCAATGGCTTGCTGGGCGGCCTCTCTGGTGGCCATGGCGTCACACTTGGCTCGAGGAGGCCTGTCCTTGCATTGAATTTGGGCAGTCGATGCCGCGGACATGGGATCAGGTGGAAAAGTTGCGGGGTGCTGTAGATGAAGTTGGCAATTTGTGGGATGAGGAGCAGAAGGAGCGTCTTGCTGAAATGGGCCATGATTGCCACGACTGCGAATGTCATGCCCGCAACATAACAATATGTGTCCCCAACGAAGACCCTAGCTGGGTATCTGTTGTGGATGTACAGGGCTGTTGACACGGCCAGGAATGGTAGTAAAATATACAGCGTCATGAGATGGCCGTCGGTGGCGGGATGTGGACGTGTGGCATACGCGTGATTTAAGACTGGATTCCCAGGAAACGGGACCAGATAGAGCGCAGAATTGAGGACCAACAATCCCGCAATCACCAGCGACTGCCCAACCTCGATCCCGTTGACGCCTGCAAGAATGTTGATCGAGTTCGGCGCAAATATCGACAAAGCTGACATATACAGGTAATAAAAAAGGGATAGATTGACGAGGCGAGCCTGATTTGGCATGTATGGGACGAGGAAATTGGGGACGACCACCGAAGTGACGCCGAAATCGACATAGTAAACGATGAGAAGCGGGAGTGACGCCACTGCTGGGATGAAGAATTTGTGCCTCCACCGAAGGTCGAGAAGGTCGTCGCATATGCCGAGGATGGTGGTGGCTTGGAGAGTATTCAGTGCCGATTGATACGAGGATAATTTCGAGTGCGGAAACCGATGCAAGAATCGTCCTGTCTCGACCTCGGTAATGGTGAGCACGACATCTCTGTTCCCACCACCGGATGTAGCGGCGACGATGTCCTTGTAGAAGGCGAAAGGAATGAACGCCATGAGGGACAAAATGTAGACCGCTGCAGCAACTGCTCCCATGGCCTCAGGACTAGACAGATTAGCATTCGCACCCGTGCTCGGCCTTGAAAAATGCTCACATCTCCTTTGGCATGATCTTGCTCATATCTCTCCCCTTTAATCCAGCCTTGACAAAAGCGGGGCCCGACCATCGCACAAAAGCGTAAGTCATGGAGAAAGCCAAGGTGGAGAAGGCGAGCGAGGCCACGAGAGGCGCCCCGTCTCCCTGAAAGGTGTTTGCAATTACCGCAAGAGAAGCTCCGGCGGCCACGAGCAGCGACCATTTCTCTGAAGGCTTGAGAGTGGACGAGGCCATGATGTTTTCTGCGGCATGGGAAAGTCGCAGAGTTGGTTTCTGAAAGGTGGCTACCTTTGTGCTACCGCGAAGACATGCGGACCGGATCCATAGCAGTATTGTGAGACGTGGAGAAGAAATGAGATGGGCGAAGCCACCAACATCGAGCTTCTTTCATAGCACAGTGGCGGGACGCTGTGGGATAGTCTTGATAGAGGTTGACAATCTGTCCTCTGTTTGCTGTGACCCTCGCAGCAACTGTTCGGAACAACTATATTCCGAAACGGCCAGCCACCCCGCCATTCCGCCAATCAGAAGCAGCGTAAATCAAACATCATATGAAACTTAGTACCAACATCCATGTGAAAATGCCTCCCTGCTTCTTATATCGCTCCAGTCTTCCACCCCTACCCCATTGTCAGTCACCAAATATACATACTTCAGGGCCATCTATAGAAATATCTCTACCAGAAGGAAAGGATCTCGGGGCACAATGTCTCAGCATGGCCTAGCCTAGCACATTCACATCCCTCCATCCACCTCAGCAATGAAGCATTTACCTTACCAAGAACACCCGCCACCACTCTCACCCGGGCCCTTGCCTTTTACCTTGAGCCGCCAGGTGGCAGCTCTCTGTCCTTGACATCTCCTCTTGTCCAAAAATGGCCAAAAGCTCGACCTTCGACCCGGGCCATCACGACCGCGTCACAGTGCTGCACGCCAATTTCAACGGCACCCGCATCCTGACGGCGTCCATCGACCACCGGATCAAAGTCTGGGAGCGGGACCCCAGGACGGGCGAAAGAACGCTGCTCGATACATTCACGGCGCACGATTCTGATGTCAGAGATGTGAGTTCCGTCCCCGGTCCAAGCTATCTGGGTAAAGACGAGTCAAGATGTATTTCTCTTGTCCATTCAAATTCTAGCAAAAGTTGCACTGGGGAAGCATTCAAGTCATTTTCAACGGAAATAAAATCATCTGCCTCTCATCCTGACAAGCACAGTCCTGTTGTTTTGGTTGGATTTTCATGCTCGCTTTTCTAACCCAATCCCGCGAGAAAAAGGCCAAGTTCCTCCACCCAACGCTGGGCACGCACCTGGCCAGTATAGGCAACGACCTCAAATTCCACCTGTGGAGCGAAGACCCCTCGCAAGCTCCGCGAGGGGGCCACCGGTTCCGGCGCGTGGCCACGATCCCGTCGACCCCGCGCGTGCCCTTTGTGAGCATGGACGTGAGGACGCTACCAACGGACCACGTGTCGACGTTCCTAGCCCTGATCGACCGCCAGGGCCTGCTGAGCGTCTACGAGCCGACCAACCCGGACGATCTGAGGGAGTGGACCCTGCTGGACTGCTTCAACGTCTGTGCGCCGAGTAACGTCCCCGGTCGCGGCGAGGAGACCAGCTTCAAAGTCCGCTTCGACCCGAACCCGACGCCGTTGGCGTACATCAACTCGGTGAGCAACGACCGCGACCAGTTGAGCCTCGTGGTCTGCGCTTTGAACGAGGTCAAGATCTACCGCAGCGTCGTTCCCTCACACTCCGGCACGGGAGCGGACGCGAGTGTGGGCGGAATAGGCATGGGGATAGGAAGCGGCACAGGGGTGTCGAGCAGCGGCAATGCCAGCCACAGGCTGATATTCTACGAAGCCCTCAAGTTGCCCACCCACCCTGCACTTGTCAGGGACGTGGCATGGGCGCCGTTCAGCGTGCGCGGCACCGATCGCATCGCGACGGCCGGCAAAGACGGCGCGGTGCGGGTCTTTGAGCTCGGCGTCGCAGAGGGTGACGGAACTGCACCTGGAGCCGCCACCGAATCCGCTAGCGGGACCGGCAACGGCCATCGCAACGGCGGCGCGGAGCAGCTCTCTACCCCGACGCCCACGCGCAGTATGAGCGCGCACCAGCAGCAGTCGAGCCTGACGACGCAAATCGCCAGCCGCCACGCGGCGACCCATCCGTCTTCTTCCTCTGCCCACCCCGGCAGTGCGAATCCAGCGCGCACGGGCTACACGTTCGCCTACACGACGACCATCTCCTCTGCTGTCGCGCTCTCCCGCGCGCACACGGACGCGTGGTCCCTCACCTTCGACTCTCAGGGCCAGGTCCTTATGAGCACCGGGAGTGACGGCGTCACCAAGGTGTGGAGGAAGAGCGTCCTGGGAGGCCAGTGGATGTTGTTTGCGGGCCAGGAGATTACTGAGAACGGAAGTGACACAGATGAAGACGACGATGACGGCAACGAAGGGGACGAGAAACAGGGCGCAGAGATGGACTAGAGTCATAGGACATATTGCGTATATTGTGTGGATATGCTCCCCTGTTCTCCTATTCTCGTGAGCCCGTTGCTTGCGATCGTTGACTTCTCTGACCACAAACATCCGATAACCGAGTGGCCGCAGCAAAAGCCAGCATCACTGCAATCATGAAGAGGAAAGCGGTGTCTGAAAGGCGTGGACCGGAGCCATGACAAACCCCCCAATCGGCGCCTCCACCTCAACGATTTCATGCCTGGTTCGAACGCACTTCTCTCAGAATCCTCTAATTATTCGAGCCAACTGCCTCGGGCACTTTACTCGGATCAAACCCATACTTCTCCTTGAGACTTTCGACGAGCTTGATGTATTTCGCCTCGGCTTCCTGTGCGCTGGTGCCAGCATCAACCTCTTTTTGCCATGCCTTGTATTTGGCTTTGCCCTATCCACAAGAGACGAGACGCTGTTAGCGTCACGGGCATTCAAGAAACGTAGACCTCGAAGGGCGAGATGGAGGTGTGAGACGGAGATGCAGAGCGGAGCAACGCACCTTCAGATCAAACATTCCCGGGGCAGGAGCTTTGGTGATGTCCTCGCCATTGGCGACTTTGAAGAGTGCGTAGAGCTGCATTCGGCGAAGAGATTAGTTTAGAATTCAACAATGTCGAGTTCGTGCCCAGGAAGTGGAAGATAACTGTGCAGTTGTTGTCGGTGGTTCATGGCGACCCAGTACCCCCAAAATGAGCAGGCAGGACTCCTTCACCCCTGCCTGTCTTTTCTTTGGCGGGGCCATGGTTCGCTTCTTCCATTTCCTGTTCAGAGCCGCCTCCCTCGAACTGCTGGCTCTATACCAGGCCATGGAAACAGGAAAAATATATTTCCGCCGTACTCACATCCAATAACTCATCGTTGGACGGCTTGGCCTTGAGCTGACGGCTCTCCTCGGCGGCTTTTAGAAATTCGGCGGAAGGCATCTTTGATCAATGAAGGCTGTAACGCGGTGTCTTTTTCGAAGGGCAGCAGTCGCAGGCGCAGGATTCAGCGGTAGAAGAAATCTGAGAGGATCTGAGAGAGTGACGATTGGACTTGAAGCCTATATTCAGTGCGCAGAGTTAGCGTCGAGTGCCTTTGATAGCGGCTATTGGGGAAAGGATGAGGTGATATAGAGAGTCGAAGTCGTGAAGTTATGAGGAAGGATACTCTATGTTGCGAAAACTTCAAGTTGAGATGCACCCTCCTCACTTTGCAAGAGGACTCCTTCGGCCCAGCGTGGTGACAATGGCGCAGTGATGACGGGGAGAGGGGGTGGTAGAAATAGCAACTGACCTCTGATGCTTCTCTTTTAGTCGACAAAGATACCAAGAGCGATTGCTGTACGAGTTCAATGCAACGATCTAGAGCAGATCAGAACGAGTTCTAGGTACTAAAGGGTAGAGAGACGTCGACAAAGATGCTACTGTTGCCCGGGTGCCAGGCAAGCAGGTACAATGACGGTGCCTTTTGGGTTCCCAACCAAAAAACGACGTCAGAGCCCGACGCTCAACTCTTTGGGGCCTGGTGGGCTTTTGGTTGGGGGGGGGGGGGGGGAAAGGGGGGGAGGGCACAGGATTTATGCTGGAAATCACCAAGCGCTGACCGAGGGCCGCCCCGGTGCTCTTCAACTGTAACTGTGGACCAGTGGTGGGGTTGAGGGCGACAGGGCGAGAGGGCGAAGGGGCTATCTGGGATCCAAAGTTGATTACCGTCTTCGAATTCCACGGGGAAGATGTGTCCCAGGGAGTAATGGTCTATTCACCCATATTCATACTGTCTATCACTGATGCATGACCTTTAGTCTTCTTTCCAGTGGAGTTTATTGCTGATGCTGCTGCTGCTTCTTCGAGTCCACAATCGGGATCATTGCCCAGCAGGTTCTTTTCCGTCAGTCATTAATGTATCCATCTCACCCCGTGTGTGTCAAGGGTGTCATGAGCATAGATCCAAGCGCCGCATTGAAGCCGCCTCCTCGAGAAAAAGACAAGAGGCAGAAATACCTTGAGTCCATGCCTCTCCTATTCCATCCAAGTATTACCCCAAACGCCGCCGCATGCTGGCACATCGTAGTCAGTAACCCCGGCTTCCAGCTCCGCCTGCCCTCGGTCTCCAATCAGCGGCAGTTGGTTTGACATTCAATCCAATCTCCTACTGCGCGAGACTGATGTTGTCCGCCCAGACGAAGTCATTCGAGGAGACAACCACCGTCCAGCCAGGTTGCGGAGGGGACATCCAAATCTCACCCAGAGCACAATGCCTACCAATCAGCAGCCCACCCGTTCTTCTCCAGGAACTCTGCACAAGCATTCTTCAACGCAACATTGGGTATCAATTGGTCCGGCTTGAGAGGTTGCCTCGTGAGCGGGTCACACCCAATGGCCTTGATGTGTTTCAGAAGCGATACTCGCTCGTATGAGACTCCAGTGGGTGTTACGACCGGATCGTGCATCACCTCGAAGGTTATGGGGTCAATGAGCCAGTCGGGGACGACCTGTACAAGACGACAGGGTTAGCAACATGGTCATGCAGAGATTCCGTGTCTGTGCTTTACCCTCTCCGCTGAATCCGGCACACCCTTGTCTTCAAATCCCCGCCTGATATTTGCTCTTCTCACATCCGCCTCTCTCTGGAGCTCTTCGATTTCCTCTCTGCGTCCTGTCTCGCCGATCTGGGCTGTCTTGAACTTTTCTTCCACGGCGTCAAGATCCCGCTGCAATTGGGCATCCAGCAGATCCTCCACCAACGCCAACGTCTCACTCATCTCCCTCAACCGCGCCGTCTCTTTGGCCTGCCATTGTGCTTGCTTTGCTTTTAAAATGAAGTTGGAAATCAGCTCCGCAGAGCTGTCGTGTGTTTCTAAACAGATGGTGTACGCGGTTTTCGCTTCCTCCAGGGCTTCACCGACATGCCGCTGCCCGAGAAGTGCTTGCGCCAAATAGTAGTGAGACTTCATGGCGGCATTCTTGTGCTTGGATCCATACAGCTCGATCGCCTTGCGCGCATCGGATTCAGCGCCGGGCCAGTCTTGTAGACGGATGCGGGTGAGAGCTCGGTTGGTAAAGACTTTGGGGTCGGAGCGCGAGTGTTCGGCGATTCTGTTTCATTTGCCAGGTTAGGGCTTTGCACTCTCCCAGAGGAAGGTGAGACGTACGCTTGGGTGTAGAGTTGCTCGGCCTCCTTGAATTCACCGGCTTTGAACTTCTCGTTTCCTAGTTCTCGAAAGGACGACATGACCGGCTGAATGGTGAAATACTCTAGATTCTAGGAAGATAGAATGTAAATGGTGGTTTGGAATGATGGTCTCAATAAACTGACGGTCAGTTGATCAGGTAACGGCAAAGGAGCGAATGGAGGATGTGGAGAGCGAAGGCAACCGAGCAAATGCAACTACTTGGACAATCATGAAATACGAACAGCCGGGAAGCATGGCTCTCCGAAGGATCTTTGAGAACAGATCGCGCGATACCAGGTTGATGGTCGGATATCGTGGCAAGTCAGCCTTGGGAGAGAAGGTGATGGATGCGTTTGGATACTTTTGCGAGGACGACCAGCAGAGCGTAACACAAGGCGGAGTTCGGACGAATATGGGAACTTGCAGGGGAGAGGGACAGGCGCAGGCATGCGGAGAAGCACGTCCACCGACTCTGCTCACCATCTCCCCAGCTTCCTGCCTACAGAACTTCGGACGGGGTGAGAGGGTTATGATAGAATCACACAGGCAGATGTTCTGATATGATTTCATACTGCTATGACATTTTCATGGCGTATTTCGAGTGTTTTTGGATGCTTCATGGCAAAAGTGGCGTCTAAGGCTCAATCTCATCACTCAATCACTCCCAGTTCGACAGCGAATTCCATATCCATAGTCATTAATCCCCAACCCAATTGCCCTTTTGCCGTTTCCCTGAAACGCCGAACTGAACTGTACATGTCGCTTTGCAGGTAAAATATTTTCCATAATCTAACTCGTCAAGACCGATTTCAATGTCTATGCAACGTACGCCGCGCTCAGGCAGCTCCTGCGGTCGGCGTATTCTGGAGCACTTTGGTGGGTTGGTAGCCGGCTCGGATGATCCTCTCGCCGGAGGAGTCACGGCTAACCTCGCCCTTGGCCTCCAGTTGAGATCTCCGCCAGACGTCAACCTCACCTCCACCACGGATGACACCCACTCTCATCGTCGAGAGCAAGTTGTGGGCGGCATTGCTGTGCATGTAGACACCGCCATTGAACATGGCCGTGGCATCCTTGCCAATGCCAGAGCCGATCATGGCCTTACCACCGGGATGGTCCTTGATGAAATCCGTCACATCGTGAACAATACCGGCGACGGCAATCAGCCCACGACCGTTCTTGCATTGGTCAACATACTCGTCCCATT
The DNA here is from genome assembly GCF_000585535.1 of Cladophialophora psammophila CBS 110553. Classification (NCBI taxonomy): domain Eukaryota; kingdom Fungi; phylum Ascomycota; class Eurotiomycetes; order Chaetothyriales; family Herpotrichiellaceae; genus Cladophialophora; species Cladophialophora psammophila. The sequence continues at coordinate 133,572 of NW_006912959.1, forward strand.
CCATGACGGGAAGTTGGTCAAGAGGGATACCCCAGTCGAGCTTAGCACGCTTCTGGTCAAGCTTCTTTTGCTGTTGCTGGAGGCGACCCTTCTCGATTTCGTTGCTGCGGAATTGCTTCAAATCATACGCAAGACCGAGTTGCTTACAGGTCCAGATGAACCACTTGGTGGGATCATATTGGTGCCATTCAATGGCGTTGCGGTAGTCGGAGGGGAACTCGTGGTGGAAGTTGTGGTAGCCCTCGCCAAGAGTAACGAAGGCGGTAATGACATGATCACGAGGAGAGTTGCGGTCGTCGAACGGTTGATCTCCCAGCCAGTGGGCCAACGAATTGACGCAGAAGGTGGCTTGCTGAACGAAGAAGATTCGCAGAATACCAGCATAGATGAAGCCACCCCACCAATCACCCCAGCCAAGGCCAGCAACAAGAGTGGGCAAGAGAAGACCCATGAAGATGACGACCTTCAGATAGTTCTTGTGCTGCCACACCACAATCGAGTCTTCATTGAGGTCCGAGATATCGGTACGTCCGATTCTCTTGGGGTTTTGCTTCATAACCATCCAGCCAATGTGAGAATATAGCAAGCCCTTGCGGACAGAGTACGGGTCCTTGTCAGTGTCGGTGTATCGGTGGTGTGCTCGGTGGTCGCGTGACCACCATCTGATGGAGCCTTCAACGGCACCACCACCAACTGCGGCGAGGAAGATTCTCAAGGGGAGGGTGGCCGAGTACGAGGTATGAGCCCATAATCGATGGTATCCAGCAGTGATGCCCAGGCCCGTGGCGAAATAATATAGCACTGACCAAACAGCGGTCTTAAACTGCAGCGGCACCCAGAAGGCCTGGATGCAGCCCCAGAGAGGGATGCCGACGATGAGGGTGACGTTGAGCCAGTTGACATGCTTGTACCAGTTGGATCTCGTCATGGGCATCTCGGTGATATGGACTTTCTTGGGGTCATACTTGGCATTTCTGTTGGGCTCGGAGGGTTTCGCCATGGGTGTGGGTTGTGAAGACTGAAAGTCGGGCTTGACAGCCAGGTCACCAGCGGTGGGTTGAGAGGACGGCATTGCTGAAGCTCAGGAGCGATTCAACTAATGCCAGAGGTAGAAGGGAGTCGAGATGGGATGAAGGAACAAAAGGAAAGGCCAGGACAGGACCGAAGAGCGGAGGCTATATTTATGAGGATGGTGAGGATGTTCCGAAAGGGTGTTGGTGTGTTTGAGCCTTTCTCAGATATGTTGGGAGGCGATTGTGGGGAAGTCGGTGGAATGGGAATCGGTCAGAGGCACAGGCAGTTGCTGGAGGCGATAATAGCCAAGGACATTTCAGGATGAGATGAAGATGGTCAGCGGACTCCGAGACGTGGCCGACATGACAGACGAATCAGGGGGCGACAGTGGCCGTCAATCGGTATGGACAGAGTTTTCTAATTATGTTTTTTTTTTTGCCTTCTCATGAGACGTCGAGACGGGTGATCGAGGGTCGACTGACGCTTCCCAAAGGGCTGGAGTTGGGAAGCGGCAACGCACAGCGCACGCAGGGGTTTCGGTTTTTGGTTTTTGTTGGGGAAGAAGAACGTCACTAGCCTTGCCGCCGGAGGCGTCTTGATTGGTGGATCGCCTTCGGTTCCTTGCGCTAGAAGGCGGCTAGAAGGCGGCTAGAAGCTCCAATTCGGCCCAACCGAATTGTTAACTCTGGGGGCTGAAAGGGGCTGAAGATCTCGGGTGTTTTCCTCCGAGGCTCAAGAGGCCACCCGTGCCACATCTTGGAAACGGTTGGGGTCTCAGGGCTCTCGCCCTTCGTTTTCTGCTGCCGTATTTCGTATTTCGTATCAGCTCTGGCTCGCAGCCTTTTCTCCTCTTCTCCGAGACCAACTACTCCCGACTACTCCTGTATATCTCCCAGTCCAAAACATGTGCATGTGAACCACATATCCCGCTCGAATTGTTGGGAATACTGTTGGATACATACCCTACGAGACAATGGGGTACAAGGCTGACGTGCTCTGGCCAGTGGTCACCTGTCATCATCTCAACATTTGTCCGTTGGTGTGTAGGACGCTGTGTCATGGACATCTTGACGCGTCTTCAGCCTCGTCCTTTGTTCGTTCGAGCGAGCACAAGACCGAGTATTTTTGGTGTGCTCTGTACTCCGTACGACCAGCTGCCTTACCAAGGAACCGCCCTCGGTCCAACATCTATCCCATATGACCCCTCCCTCCTGATCCCTCCCGCTTGATCCATCACTCTCTCCCTAACTTCCTCCCCCATGTCACCTCCGCTATTCTTCCATCTCGCATGCAGCCTCCTGGCCGCAAACCTGCCCACTCCCCAAACACCTGCTGCAACAATGCTCGCCCCCAGTGTTGGCGGAGCAGCCAGCCAGGCCACCCCAGATATCATGCCTCCGACCGCGGTAGCTCCCACCGCTGCAACCAGAGCTCCGACAGCAACATACTTTGCCCAGCGTACCAGCCGCCAGATGATGAACTGCCCTACATATCGTACTGTGCGGAGCAGTGCGCGCGTTCGAAATCGAGCAGGCTTCTCGGTATGCGCAGTCGGCGAGATCAGGTAGTTCAGGTTTCGCCTGGCCGAGATGAGTGCCGAGTTGGATTGTTGTTCAACGGCAGTGTCGCCCTCGTCTGTTATTGAGGCTATTGGAGCCGTCCTGACCGTCCCCCTAGAGGGCGCCATGACCGACCGATTGAAGCTTGCTTGTTTGACGTGAAAATGAATCCGATGGTGCAGAATTGATATGGGCAGTTGATGAAAGCTAAGTACTGGGTAACGGCGAATCCGTTGTCGATGGCAGAGGTGCGTGCCGCACTGACGTCATTTAAGGACGTGGCTTGGCTGGGTCTTGGCGAGGTACAGCCTCGTCACGGAACCCTCCCACTCCGTACTGGGTACTGGGTAGAGCTTCCCCTCTTCTTATTATTATGCTTCTTTTTCTGTTTCTTCGCCGTGCTCAGGCTTTTGAGTTCATATTACTGGGACGCCATATACATGCCTACTGATGTGCTGCCCGTTTGGTGCAATATTCCTAAGCACACGTAGTCATGCTATAATGACATGGTCTCCAACCAAGTCTGCGTACTGAACAAGCTTACTGCTGCCGCTTTTCCCTTCCGAAAGAGTCTGGTTTTTCAAGAAGAGTGACTTGCAACACATTTTTCTTTGAAGAGATGGAGCATTTCAACCCGCAGATATCCTTATCCTTTTTCCTCGATGACTTGAGGACAAGCCAAATCCAATTTTCTTTTTCGCCAGGCCAACTCGACCTCCACCAGACTTTCCTTCCGTCTCCAACAGGAGATCATCCATACCAACATAGCGAGCTCTCAAAATCTTCATGGACGTTGTGATCTGATCTATTATCATTCAGCTCCCCCAGTTTTGCATATATGTAGGACGCCTGGCGGGTGGATAATTATTCAGGCCCATGGATTTGCCCGAAAACGTGTTGATACCTTGCCGGAAATTGACGGTAAACTCCGATTGATGCAGCACAAGCTCCCAAAGATTAATTCGAAGTTTGCCCTTTCCATTGGGGTTTTTGGGACGATTGGTTCGACTAGCACACCGTGACAACAGGTGTGCCAACAAAAGTTTATGACGCAGTGGTCGTTGGTGCCGGGGGGGCAGGTGTTGCGACTGTTGGTGCGCTCCTCCACTTCCATCGGTCCTTCAGAATCGGATGGGTAGATCCTGACTTCAGTGGGGGAAGGCTATCAAAGAGATATAGAGATGTGTCGAGGTATGGACGATCGTGATCTCATTCTGAAGATTCGCCACCTGACTAAAGTCTTCTCTCTTCCATAGCAACACCAAAACATCTCTGTTTCGACAGTATGCCGATGCGTTCGAACCTTTCCGTCAAATTGTGGCTTCAACACCGAAACCACATGCAGTAACTGCCCTCGAAGCCCTCAATCAAAGCCGAGGCTGCCGTCTCCGATATGCTTCGGATATGCTCGCCATGTTGACCGACGGCCTACGTAGACTTCCCAATGTCGAGGCACATGTTGGAAACATGGCAGAAGCCGATTTTCAACCTTCGCCCGCCTTTTGGTCAATGCGTCTCTACTCGAGAAACCCTGAGCCGAACCGGAAACTTTACTCGTGGAACATCATCATGTGCACCGGCTCGTCGCCCACGCGGATATCTTTACCTTATTCCTCGCCAACCATCCTTGACCTCGACGCCGTCTTGGATCGACAAAAACTTCGGACCGTCCTGTCAAGGACAGATGAAAAACTTGTCGTTGGAGTCGTGGGCACGTCTCATAGCGCCATTGTGGCAATCATGAACCTTTACGACTTAGCAACACGGACCCATCCTCGGCTCCACATCAAATGGTTTGTCCGCGGCCGTTTGACCTACGCCGTCGAGATGGACGGCTGGATTCTGCGAGACAATACGGGTCTGAAGGGCGCCTCTGCCGAGTTTGCACGCGAGAATTTGGAAGACGAGAAGCTGGCAGACTCCCCGGTGGGCAAGGTGCTCACCAAAGTCGAATGCCTAGATATCCGCGATGTGTCGATGAAACCTCACCTTTCCTCCTGCACGCACGTCGTGCAAGCAATCGGCTTCACGCGAGACCCGATCCCGCAGCTCGCCATCGACGGCAGGGTTCTGAACGGCATCACCCATGATCCGATTAACGGCATCCTTCTGAACCACGCCGCCGTCCCACAGGCTTATGGCGCGGGCATTGCTTTCCCGGAGAGAGTCACAGATCCTGCAGGCAACACTGAAAGCGCAGTTGGACTCTGGAAATTCATCAAGTATTTGCAACGGGTCGCCCCGTCGTGGCGCTGACATACACAGTTTTAGGCGAGCACAGGGAGAGTTGTTAAATGGTGCTGCACCCGTCGAACCACGGAGCAATGTTTTGGATTCTGACGGATAAAGAACAAATAGATAGTCCTTACGGACCCACACCTATCGATTAGGTTAGATAGATACGGACAGGTGGATTACACCGTACTCGGTCCTCGGTACATATATAGATCAGAGGTGGCCGTCTGTCTCGCCCAACCAAAGAAAATAGAAGGATAGAACAAGGTGGAACTGAGGTGACAGTGACGGTGACAGTGACAATAGACTATGACACCAGAGAATGAAGAAGGTGTGAAGGCGTGTGCAATTTTCCACCAGACGCTAGACTGCGGTTTATGGATTTGGATCTTCAACCATTCTATTGTGCTTTCTACGTGTGTGCTTCCAGCACACTTCTGGAGACCACCGTCGGCTGTGTTCTCGCTCATCGCCTTCCTCTCCTCCCTTCAGGCATTCTCTCCGTGCTCCTTGCCCTTGAAAGGACTGCGAGGGCTCGCGAAGATCGAGATCAAATCGCCCACAAGGAGAGCGATGGGGAACCCGACGTTCAGCAGCGTCTTACCTAGGCAAGTTTCAAAAGCATACCTATCGGCTGCTTCTCTATGAAGTCCTGGGAGAATTTCTGGCGAGCTTGGTTCCTGTATAGGAGGCATTCTGCTCACGCGATCTTTCATATTCGCACCATAATATCAAAGGGTTGCGAACTCTTTCTGGAGGTGATGCTGACCAAGTCTCCGTAATGGTCACTTACATACTGAGACGCAGGTTTACAGTTTTTCAGGGGGCCTCTGGTAATGCTCAGGGATAAATTCACCACTCCACAAAGCAGAGGTGGAAAGTTCCGAATTCTGCGGAGCTTAAGCTTCGCCATGTTGATAGCCGCCTGTGCTTCTCTCGTTCTATAGAACGCAGCAACTAATCAATTCCTTAAGGTTGCGATTCTCGGCGTGTGCCCCCCAGCACTTGCCACGACAGCTCGGACGGACTGCAACTCAAGACTGGTGACAATATCCCAAGTCAAACCCAGATACTTTCCACGTCACTAGGATCTCGGCCGTATCGCAACTGCTTCTTGTACAATGCAATAATAGTCAATCAAGTTATCTCCTTTTTCAGAGGATATTAGGTACTGTAGGATCACGACGTCTAACATCGGCATCCTTCTCTTTCTTACTTTCATCTTACCTCTAATGTGGTCGACAACCTCTTCGAGCTCGCACTAGCAGCAGTCAATAGTGCTCGATTCTAGTCCAACTAGTAAACTCAAGTCCATTGCTTCAACCCCAAAATGGCCCCGTAGATATACGACAAGCCCACGGCCAGACCAACGAGATCCGGCTGCTAATGCTCCGGCCTGGTACATTCGGCGAGCCAATCCGAGCACAAATAACGCACGGGGTTCTACCTGTTCCCGCGGAGCGGAAACCAACACGGATATCTACCGAAGAGCTGCAGAAGTCTTTGCCTCCTAGCTGGGTCGCTCACGAGACGGTTGAGGGACGCTACCAGTTTGAGGCCCAGGGTTACAGATAAATCGAACTGGGTGCATCCAAATCCTGATTTTGACCGAGCCCCAAAATCTCCTTGTCGCCTTGAGTCAAGAATCTCGCCATGCATTGCTCCGTGAAGTCAAGCATCTGTAACGAGGACATGTTTTTCGCCGACTTCCCCAAGATATAACAAACTTTCATCCACTAAAGGATTGCCACAAGATCACCGGCAATGTTCCACAGGGACTTGTTCCCTCTTCCTCCAGGGCCAGTGGCATGGAAGCACCGATCTCGAAAGCCTGCTTGTGCGTAAAATAGTTTGCTACCCTCACATCTAACAGCATCGAATTCACTCCAACTGCTGAGCGTGACTCCGCACTGTTCGCCGATTTCTTTTTGGCCCAGGGGGGGGGGGATCCGGCCACCGTGACCTAGCATTCCGGAATCTCGCCAGAATCTATCATTCATTCATGTGCTCGATCTCTTCGAAGTTGTTTTCAGGTATCGGCAGATTAAGCGCTGGCGCCTTTGTTTCGCGGCTGGGGCTGCCTGATCTGCGCAGATCCGCTTTCCTGAGTCTTGCAGATCTCAGCCAAGCATAACAGACCAGCCCTTTTGACCCATGATTTGAGGTAAGGTGACTTTTCGTCCCAAGTCTTGTTTCGCCCAGATTTCTTGGGCCAGTTGCAGGGCCTGGTAGTTTGCTCGAAGCCGATTATGTTTATGTAATTGGTGGAATTCGCGGACGAAAAATTCTCGAGAATCTTTGTCCATGACCTCGCTGCTTACAACGGCGAGGACAAATGCTTGAAATCCATAGTAAGGTGATGATTCTGGAATTCTCTTCAAGTTCTCAATGACGGTCTTGACTTGAATGGCCATCAATTCTTCGCGTTCCGTGGTTTGGTCGAGGCCATAGAGCATAATGAGACCCGTCGCGCGAAAACAACGGGCTACAACGATAGCATGTTCCAGCTCCGGAGTTTCGGGCGGTGGTTGCCATTGCAAAAGTTGTGCCTCCAATTTGCGTTCGAGAGTTGAATGACTTACATTTGTTTCCCACACGCGCCGGCACAACCTTCCGACGCTTCCGAGCAGAAGAAGCAGCTCACTAGAAATGCCCACAACCGAATGAGGACGCTCAGCGGTGTCCATTCGCTTTGCGACTTTGGCTAGGAGAGGGTTGCGAATGGGAAGGCGTTCCAGTGGTGCTAGAAATGAGCAAGTCATGTCCCAATACAAAAACATACCGAGTGCAAGATAGAACAATTCACTCTTCTTCGTGTCATCCCGGTAGTCTCGAAGCAAGCCGTTGATGATGGTATTGGCCGCGAGAAGGTGTTCCAGACCAAACTCGCTCGTGTCGTCGCTGAGCCATCCGGACGAGTGGCCTAAGATGATGACTGTAAACAGGATCACCTCGGTGGCACAGTCTTTCTCGTCGATTTCTTGCCGTAAACATTTGAGCGCTTTGCTTCGCTCTTCGAGGGAGCGGGTCGCTTGCGGCAGGCTGAAATTTCCTCGATATCCTGCAGACAAGCTTTGGAAGGTATGTGTCGCGGCACGGGACCGGGTCAAGGTCTCGAGCATGGAAAAAGAAAGTGGATTAGAATCTCTGCCAAAATTGCACAAAATGCGACAGACACGGTCGCACCAATCGTTCAGTAGATCCCAATCTGCGCTGGGCAAATCGATGCCTCGCTCTGCCACCAGCGAATCCGGCAAGCGCGGTAAAGCGCTCACGACAACACCTGGTGGTGACGGCCTCTGGCACGGCTCGTTGCGTCTTTGACAATGGTGACAAGATGGCAGAGTCTTATCACACTTGACCTTGCGTCGTCTGCAGGCAAGGCATCCGTTGCCGTCGTTGATCTGACGAGGCTGAGAAAGCGACACCCGCCATTGGCTCACATCAGCGGCCCGCTCACAGACATCTCCGCGTGTTTCGCAGTGTTTACATGTCGGCTTAGCGTCGTCGCATTTCACCCGGCGCCGTTTGCAGGCTAAACATCCGGAACGATCCTTGATTTGTCGAGGCTTCAGAGCACTTGGGGCAATATGGCCCACTTTAAGCACGGTGACCGATTCAAATGTGATCTTCGTAGTCTGGGTGGACAGGGCTTTGTTGGCCTCCATCGTCTTGGGTGCTCACTTGGGGTGGCAAAAAGGTATAACCGAAACCGAGTACAGGCAGGTGGATCGGCCGTTACAAATAAAATATGGATGATTGGGTTTCATCGGAGAAAGGCAAAATTGAGGGGAGGAAAATCTCGAAGTAGAAGGACTGCGAAGGTTTTGAATTCTGAACCAAGAAAGATACTAGTACTTTTATATTGTAACTTAGTTGGTAGAGAGGAGGCTAATGCTGAGGCTTTCATTGGGCCTTCTCGTGACCTCCCACGCCAAGCGGGTCCGCGGCTGACTTTCCACCCGTCCGGGAGGCCGGAGTCTCTGAAGGCGGCCCCCGCTTGCCCCAGATAGGGCTAGACTCAGGGCCCGGCCTCGCTATTTAGGCTTAGTGCAACGGCAGTGAGCTCAAACGGGCCTACCCGTGCCGCCGTGGCGCTTTCCCACTCGCTCCCTCTCTCACAGCCTCGCTCGCTCTTCTCTTCCTTTCTCCACTTAGGTGCAGGACGGAGTGTCAGGCCAAGAGCCTACTACACGTGTACCAAGAAGGTGGAACTGCCGCCAACGGCCCTTGGTCCTCTTGGCTACATTGCGTCCTCTGTCCCAATCCCCCAACGGTGGCCTAGAACTGCTGTTCCTCCGTTTGGCTGTGCTCCGTGCTCCGGATGATCATGTGCATGTTTCAGTAGTGCTTGTATATCACGGATTGGTTCGTAACATTAAAACGCTCCTGGATGCCACCAAGGCTCCGTTTAACGACTCATGTACCCAGTACAACAGAAGATATGCCGCTCCGCTTCAATTAATCCAAAATGGAATGCCCTGAGCCCTTCTCGGAGATCGATCACCCCTATCCACTATCTGCGGTTTGGTACATACATACATTAGCTGATCACTGGTTATTCAAAGAGTGTGCAATCATAGGTGGTAGCTGATAATACTTCTTCCCGTGCAAAAACCAATACACCCCGGCGTACAAGAACATCACAACCAAGACGGGCGCCAAGTAGTTCATCCCCACAGCCGTCACTGGCAGGTAATAAGGGAAGCAGTAAAACACCATGGAAACGGTCGACCACACTACCACGACAATGTTGGAAAAGAGACCGAGGCGTGGGAACCAGAAAGACCCATGGGCGAATTTCGATCGGCCATGGCGCAGCAGCAAGATGATTGATGTGGAGTAGGTAATGTTTTGTAAGACGATTCCACCGCTGACGAAGGAATTGAATGCCAGAGGAGATCCCATGTAAAGGCAGCCAAGGATCGACGTCCAGATGCAAGACCATAGATGGGCCCATAGCGGAGTTCGGAATGGAGCTTTGGCGACGCTTCCGAGATGGCGTGAGAAAGGGAAACCATGATCACGGCTGAAGGCCCAGGCGAGGCGAGATTGCCAGGTATGGATGCCAGCAACACCCACAATATTGCAGATGACCAGTAAACTCTCGATACCGAGAGCGCCGGTGGTGTTGCCGCGTAGAGCCTGATAGAAGACTTGAAGACTTGGGGGAACAAATGTGGCTACTAGACCATCGACGTCGCTGACGGCGTACCAGATAGCGATTGCAAACGGGAAGCCAGTCAACAGGCCAAGGCCAACAGTCCACAAGAGCACTTTTGGAATGTTCTTTGCCGGGTTGGGGATTTCGTCGGCCATGTGCGTGCATGAGTCGAGACAGGAAAAGCACCAATGGATGGCGCTGATGCCGATCATCCAAGCAATCCCGTCATTCCAGCCGGACGTATTCCTGATTTCCGTGAACACAAACTCTGCGGACTGCTTCTCTGATCGGGCGAGGATGGAGATGAACATGATGATGAAAGTTGTCACTGGAAGGATGAGGCAGGCTTTCCCAAGGTACGGAAGCAGGCGTTCAAACAAGTTGAAGCAGAATATTCCCCATGTCGTGATTTGGAAGCCGACGAAGCCCATCCACGTCTTGTACTCAAAGTCGGGATTCCTGAGGCTGGCCATGCCCAAAATCATCAATGGGATTGTAAGACTGCCTGAGGCTCCCGTAAAGACAGCACCACCCCAGGACAGTATGCCCGTCAAATACGACAGCGGACGTCGAATCCTGGGCGGCGCAAGCTGGGCGACCCAGAAATACTGACCACCAGAGTGTGGCATGGCAGACGCGAGTTCTCCGAGACTGATGGCAACACAAAATCCCACGAACCCCATCAAGAGTGTTCCCCATACGTAGAGAGGAGCGCCGCCCATATAGGCGCCGCTGGCCAGGCCGATGATGAGCGAAATAGCGGTGTTGGTGACGCTATAGGCAATGCCCAGAAGTGACAACAACGAGAATGGCTGCTCTATGACTGGTTTCGACTGGCTCTCTTCACCACTGTAGGCGGCGACCGAGGAGGTCGCCTTTTTTTCGCCTGCTCCAGTGGTGAATGTCTGGGGATTTGAAGTTTGGTCCGACATGGTGGTGGTGAAGGTGTCAAGGTGAGTTGGCCAGCCTGTGGCAGATCCCTTGCCTCGCAAACAAAGCAGAAACTAGATGCGATAATAGAGTTCGCAAATGCTTTGGGCCCTAAGACAAACGGCCAGGAAGATAAATCAAAGTTTGTATTCTGAGGGGAGAACGGATGGGCATGGCTAAATGGTTGGCAAGATGAGCTGGGTCTGGGAGATAGATAAGTAGGTACCGCCGCTAGGCTGCTTTGGCTGTTACAGTAGCTTCCCCGCAGGGCCGAAGCGTCCTTCTGTTTATCGCTCTTCCGGGCATCCCCGAAGAGCCTGTGCAGGGTAAAAGGACTAGTTACGACTAAACATGGGGCCCCTGTGGGCACCCAGGTCGCTTAATTACTGCGATCCGAGGACCAAACCATCCTCGCCCAATTCAGTAGGAGTGCGAGGGCCCCGCTTTTGAGACTTATGAATCCCAAACAGGTGGCTAGACATAGATCAACCTCGGGAAGGTATTTGCCTTATTGTTCAGGTGGTGCCGACCGCTTCCTCAATCCTACATCCCAAGCCACCGACACAATGTCGAGTTCAACTGTGACCGCTATGGACTCAATAGTCCCAACTGCAGAGTCATCCATCAAAATCAAACCCGAGGAAAAAACCAAGCCAACATTGTCTGAATATAATGCTTCTTCAACATCGCCCTCGGAACTCGTTGCGGCTATTTGTCGTGATGGAGGGGTCATCGTTCGGAACTTTGCTTCTAAATCCACCCTTGCCGCCCTCGAACAGGAGATTCGACCTTACCTTGACGCAGATGAAGGCTATGACGGCGAATTCTTTTCCAAGGACACTCGGAAAGCCCAAGGCCTTGCGGCCAGATCACCAACCTTTTGCAAGGACATTCTCGCCAACGATCTGTGGCGCGGTGTCTATGAAACTCTTCTCACCACAACTACTAAGTCATGGACTGGGGACAACCTCCACGAATGCGTTTCTCGCCCTCAGCTTAGTTCTTGCGCTGTGATCGCTATCCACCCAGGTGGTAAGGCACAGCCCCTTCACCGGGATGATATGGTGCATCATGTGAGCAATCCAGCTGTCACAGCCAACAATTATCAAATTGGAAGAGACACAAGCGTCGGGCTATTTCTTGCAGGAACCAGGACTACGAAGACGAACGGAGCCACACGATTCCAACCCGGAAGCCATCTCCAGGCGACAATAGATCCGCCCAGCGAGCAAGACTCTGTCTACGCAGAATTGGAAGCTGGCGACGCCTTCATGATGCTGGCTTCCTGCTACCATGGCGGATCTGCGAACAAGACGACGGACGAGGAAAGATTGGTTTATATTCACTTCATGATCAAAGGATATCTACGTCAGGTTCGTGCACACCCTTTCGGGCCTCTGATCTCCTCCTACCCGTTCTCTCCGAAATTGATACTTTTGGCAAACATCTTTAACCGGTCTCTAGGAGGAGAATCAATATTTGGCAGTTCCTCGAGAACAATTACTCCAATACCCCGAATTCGTCCAAAGAAAGATTGGCTACGAAATCAGCGAGCCGTATCTTGGCTGGGTTAATTTGGCTGATCCGCTGAAGTTTGTAAAAGGAGAGGACACGAAGATGAGTGATTTATACTGATGCCTGGGACGAAGCAAATCCGGCTTCCAAGCCATGCCTTTTTTCTCTGGACAAAATGTTCAACAGGACGATTCTTGAACGGCTGGACGCAGGTTTTCTAGAGCGCATCCTGATGTCCCAGATTGTTAGATTCTTTGCTGTCCTTATATATCGCCGTTTGGAACATACTCCGGTCCATCTCCGCTGCACGATGCTCGCATGGTCCACTACATCCACCCCCCTAGAGCTAGCGCCGTGCCACACTCGCGTATCGTGACGGAGGAGACTTTCTCGAGAGTAAAGAGACACTGTTCGACGCGCTCGCCCATGCCGCACATCTCGGTACGGAAGGTAGAAGACCACTTGGGTTGACCGGCGCAAATGTGATCTTGGTAGTAGCGGTCGGGAGGATCCATCCGCCTCCGTGGTCGGTGGCTCTCGCTCGGGGTGGAGAACAGACCCAATTCCCGTTGAGCACACCAGGGTTGACCTAGGTAGATTAAGTACAGAGGGGGGTGTGTATCTTGTTGCCAAAATCCGTCGGGGCGCTTGGACCATCAAATTCCGATGATTCTTCCCGACGAGGAACCCCAAATTGAGGGGGAATACGAGGTACGTAGAATCCCGAAGTAGAAGGAGTGCGAGACCTGCGAACCCTACAGAGACAAGGGTGTTTTTAGCTTCCCGGACAGCCTATTGCCGATCCGGCAATCGTGACGGGGCCAACCCCACTCCGCAGAGCCAAGGGGTTTGGGTCAAAGAGGAAATGGAAATGCGCAGAATGCGACACTTGTCCTAGCTCCGCATTGCCATGCAATTAGCTCATCACAGGACTCTGTGATACTGTACAATCGCAATCCATGTAATCCAATAGTGACGAGCACCCTGGCACTTGGGCGGTGCGCAGCGTGGCATCAACCGCCATCCCCCATGGTCTTCCATAACCTCCATAACCTCCATAAATCCTGGGGCATTGGACTTTACTGACTTCGTTTCCTACATGGCATTCTGCCTCATTTGGCGAAGGTTCCAATTGAAAGGAAAAAAATGTCTCGTACGACGTCTCGTTGATATCTCTGGTTCTGGGCCATCTGATTGTTGACATGTTCCACATCGCCCACGGAATCATGTCAATTTGGGACGAAACCCATGCCATCTCAGTCGACCACGATTTTGAGGATGAAGGCTACGGGCGCTCGTCAAGCTCATCGTATTTATCGTCGTTGCCCACGTCCGTCCGTCAAGGCGTCTACGAAAATGGCCGAATTTATGCGTCTTACGGGAAGAACATGCAAGGCATGCCGATCGACGACCAAGAACAGGATCGCAACGATTTGCAGCATAAAAAGTTCAACCTCCTTTTGGGCGACGAATTGCACTTGGCACCTATCGCCGAATCGCCTCAGAAGCTCTTGGATCTCGGCACGGGTTCAGGTATCTGGGCCATGGACATGGCCGACAGACACCCTTCGGCACATGTCATTGGCATAGATCTTGCTCCTGTACAGCAAACCTGGGTACCCCCGAATTGCCAGTTCGAGATCGACGATATTGAAGATGACTGGCTGTTCGGGATGAGCTCATTTGACTTCATTTTTGGTCGAGAGCTCTTACTATCCATCAGGGACTGGCCGCGCCTGATCAAACAGGCCTACGACAACCTTAAACCCGGCGGCTATCTGGAGCTTTCAATGACCCATTCACGGACATGTTGCACGGACGGTAGTTTAGACCTGAAGACGTCATATCTTGCAGAATCGGCCAACTTAATGTTCGATATCGGCGAGAGAATGGGCACGCCGCTGGACGCGCAAGAAAAATGGAGAGATCAATTCTCGGAGGCAGGATTCGAGGAAGTTCAGCAACATATTTTTAAAATCCCCATCGGGCCATGGTACGAACAGACTATTTGTTACAGGCCACACTTACTGATTTGCTTTTAGGGAGCAAGACGGGCGACTCAAACACATCGGAATGTTTGAGCTTGCGAATATGGACAAGGGCTTTGATTCCTTTCTCCTACGAGGTTTCACGAAAATCCTAGGTCGTCCTGCAACTGAGCTGAGTGCCATTGTTGCAAAGGCCAGGCAAGAAATGTCTAATCCAGCACATCATGCCAATGTTCACTTGTATGCATCTTGGGCCCGACCGTGAAATTGTCTGTTTCTGATCTTTGATAGCTATGTCGTATACGGAAGAAAACCTTTTCCTCCGCACCTAGTCCAATAGCTTCTCGAGTTCTATTGACGGGTGGCAGAAGTTGAGAAGTTGTTCGGACCAGAAGATGACTCCCGACGACAAAGCATCATGACGAAGAACCCAAATCCCGGCATTTGGCATCGATCTACGCCGCGAGGCTCGTCGCGGAAGTCACAGAACGCCCCGTGCTATCTTCGCCGTCAGTACGGCGCTTGATCTTAGGGTATCTTGAAGGTCAAGAATGGCCTCATCGATAGAATGATGGACCATTAATACGCGCCCTTGGGGTGGCCGACAACCAATCGCCTGTCCCAGGGTTGGAGCAGTGGACCTGCCTTCTAATCCAGACCATCAAGCCAATTACGTCCAAGTCAAGGCTCATATGGCTCATGAAACCACCATGCTCCTCCAAGTGTACCAGGTCTCCGCCGGTCGGGCATAGATGGTTTGCACCATTCCTACGAACCGAACTTGCTCGCCTACATGCCGAAGCGCCACGTCTGGAGCGGCCGTCGCGCGTCTCCAAACAACGCTTCGGATCATCGTTCTCGGCGTTCACAAAGTCTAGATAAAATACCAAAGAAGCGGTTTACTTCCGAGGGGAGATGTGGCAGACAATCGACGCGGATGCGTTATGATCGAGATGGGGACTGTGCATTGACAAGCGGAACCGTTCGTGGCATGGCCAAGTACATCGTCGTGGTCGTCGATGGCATGGCTGCCAGGCTACTAACAGCAGACTGTAATATTACGCCCGCAGGCATCGTCGCTTGAAGGAGTCTTCGCGTGACTCAATCGATATCAATAGATTAATCAATTCATCAACTTAACCGTGTCCTATCTGTATCACGCGTGCCCATCCATTATTGCGGTCAGCCCGATAAAAACTGTGTTCCGGCAACCTTCCGTGCTAAATTCCTTGATTCTCCGTTGCTGTTGTTTCGCAAGCCCTACCCGCGGCGTCTATTCAGCTTTAACCTCGTTGCCGCAGCCCCGTCCAATTCTGTCATCTATGTATTTTAGGCATTATGCAATCTTGTCCCATGTAAACTCGGTCACCCGCACCGCGCTTTTCCGACGCGTTTTCCTGGGACCGTGACGTTGCCGTTTGGTTCAGGTGTCTTCAGACCAGGCTCGGGCTCGGGCTCGGGCTCGGCCCAGCCTCACCTTCAGCTGCTAGGAAGACCGCTTCCTGTATCTCTTCAACGAATCGATAACCGAGCACGATATCCTCTTCACAGCCGACCAGACCATCAGGAGGGATTTGCATCGACTGCGCCAGTCCGCTTGATTCCACAGGTTGCCATTGAAGTGGGCTCCCGTCATTTTGCCAATGCTAGCTGTACGAACGCATGATGTCGAAAAGATGGAATGACCAATGTATGTCATCGGGCGTGACGTGCCTTTCGGGACCCAGTCCAGATGCAGCACGTGCGGGTACCACCACGAGCAAGCCAACAACTCAAAATTTGGGATTTTAATGCGGGGCCGGACAGCTTCTTGCACGCGACTACTGGGTACGGGGTATCAGATTCCGGTCACTGGGGGTCTCTTAGCATCCTCTTAGTCGCGCCAGAGGCACCAAATAGATTCTACGCTGAAGGATATTATTCAGTGCGGTCTCCGCTTGAAGCCAATGGAGAATTCTGCCCAACCTGTTCTCGCTATATCGATATTACGGAAGGCATGTCCCAGGATGGGCTTGGCACTGTACGCGGTACGGGGTAGATATCCATTCGTTCCTCACTCGACAGGCAGATACCAACCAATCACCTATGATCCACATTCATACTCACCCATGACATTTCAATCTCTGATCAGCTACCATGACTGACAGCTTTGAACCCTATCCTGGCGTCGTCTCCCCACGCCCTCGGACGTCCTGAGGGTCCTTCGGCAAGACTAGAGAACACATTGTAACGTCAGGGAGGGGGAAGAGCACTTGTATGCCATGGATAGCCGTGGTACCGTGGGGCTTGCTGTTGAGTAACTAGGTAACTATCTAGAAATGAAGGCTGAGTACTGGGTACTGGGTACTGGGTACTCGGTAGGGCACTCCAGTGCCAAGGCGCTAAAAGGCCTCACAACATGTACCCAGTACTCGGTCCCAGGTCGGTAATTGCCTGGGCATACCGTTCTCTCATGGCCATACCATTGAACGCCAAAAACCCTGGAAGTCAAAATGTCGAAAGAACGAATAGTTCACCCATCGCCGGACGCTTCGAGAACCGATTGCCCCGGGAATTCGTGAAGTCCTTCCCCCCCCCTCCTTCTTAAGAAATAACAGCACCTGAGCGATCAAACGATGCATGAGCGGCCAATTCATGGGCTAACGAGAATTCTTATTACGTGTCGCGATTCGTCCTGTCTCTTGCATGTGAATGCTTCGGTCGAACCCGAGTGCATTTACTTGAGTAGGCGGCTCACCAGTGCACTCCTACGACATCTAGGAAGTCATGTCTCAGGTCGAATGGCGAATGCCTAGGGCTGAAAGCGGAAATGGGTTTTGGAGAGGTCAGGGCTGATCATTGTATACGGGGCGATTTGTGGTGTGGCGGGGCTTCCAGGCCCAGCGTTTCAGGTCAACGTGGGATCAGGCTGTGATGTGTATTTCGAGCTTTTTCCAAATCAATGCGTCGTTGACCAATGCGCGTGGCCAGTGGTTGGATTGATCGACTACAACCTATCTGGTCAACCTACTGACAAGGTGGTCGAACTATCTAGCCAGGTTGACGGGATCACGCCTGAATCCCAAGAGCCTGTCGGCGCGAACGAGATTTCGGATCAAAATACGGCCTCTCACCGAGCGACACGACCCGATTCCCCTGCCTCTTGCCCTCGTAGTCATTCGTCGCAGTGTGGAAGACGGAGCGATTGTCCCAGATGGCGAGGTCGTTCTCGTTCCAGCGAAACCGGACCTGCAGGTCGTGGTTGTCGGTGATGAGTTGGAGGAAGTACGCCTTGAGGATCTCGCTCTCGCGCGGGGTCACGTTGTCGATCCAGCCGTGCTCGATCTGGTGGCCGGCGCCGAACAGGCTTTTCCAGCCTGTCACGGGGTTGGTGCGGACCACGGGACTGTTTTCAATCGAAGGCAGTCAGTCAGCGAGGGACACATGTTCACAAAGGCAAACAGAAAAAAGAGAGATTATCAGGCCTGGGTCTGGTTCGAGTTTGATTCCGAGTTTGGTTTTTTTTTGGGGCGAAGAAACAAAAGTACAGCAGAGCAGGAAGTCCAGGTAGAACACTTGGGTTAGGTACAGTCACTTACTGGGAGGCATTGAAATCAATGCCCGTGTTCTCGGGCGCGCCACGGTCCTGTTCAATCAGATCCTCGCCAAATTCTTTGGCGACTTTGACGAAATTCGGTTGGTGGTGTGTGGCCTTCAAACTTTCAGCAAGTTTCTGAAATTCGGGTGACAGTCGGTCGTAAAGCTCGTAGCCAGATGCCCACAGGGTATCGCCACCGGCGTCTTCGGGCTTCTTGATGATCTTGAGAATGGCATAGTCGGACGGGATGCGTTCGAATGTGATGCTGAAAATGGAGTCAGTTTTGGGGGAGAGGTCAATCAGGGCATTTGGTAAGGCAGGGGGGCGATTCAGAAATCAATTAGGCAACTAGGTACAGTAATTAACGTAACTTACTCGGCATGCCAGCCCTGACTGGCGAGAACCTTAGAGTGGGCGGTGAAGCGATCCTTGTAGAAGTTGCGGTTTTGCTGTCGGAATGTCATCAGCATAGGACACGTACATTCATCAGCGCAGCTTGTGAGCGCAGGAAAACATACCTCTGAGGAAATGACCGAGACTTCATCGTCGAGTTTTCCGTTCTCATCGACGGCAATGCCCCTCTTGCTGTTACTCAACGCATGACGGTGAAGCTGGATTCAAAAAAAAAAAATTCAAAAAATCGAACGGTCAGCACCAGCGGATAACAATCGTTTCCACAGGGTAAGAATGGGAACTGATTAATAAGTCAATCAATAACCTACCTTGGATGTCGCGGGTTTTCCAGTGAGTTCGCCAAGTTTGGCCCCCAAGATCTTTTGATCTTCAATGTTGAGATTCTGATTGCGGAAGAAGACGACGCCGCGTTGAGACACTGGAAGGAAACCGGCCGGCGGTAATTAGCTAGATGACAACACCTCGGCGCGCAAACGTAGCCATCAAGAGGCAGTACACTCATCACGAACCCGTAATGGCCAGATCGCGAATCTTTGCGTCGTCATGGAGGATCTCGCTCAGTTGCAAGTCCGGGAATTCCCTCCCAATGACCTTGGTGACATCGAAGGATTGATATTGGTCCAGGGAGCCGGAGTACTTCAGAGGTTCTCTCAGGCGGCTTTGGGCGTTGACTTTCGTGATGGGGATGGGCCCATTGCTGGTGTGTGAGAAGAGATCAACATCCGCTGCGGGGGGAGACATGATGGTCGCAAGTCAAGCGAAGCTCAGAGCTCGGTCGATATGGTCGCGATGATTATTTGGCGTGTGCGTTGTGGGCGCTTTTCTGAAATCAAGGAGTAAGAAGGAGAATAGGAGGGGAGAGAAATGTGCTGGGGCGATGACTCGCCTGATATAGGCGGTCCATCTGGAAGGGGAAGATGAGGGATGAGGTCTCTTCGTGCCAGGTACTTTGCGTCGATGCCGAGATGCCGCTTGCTTCCTCATTCCCTTTCTTTCCTCTAGTTCGTACTCAGACTTGTGAGATTTGATGATGTATTGTCATTATGGAATGGCATCTTATCACTTGGTCCAGAGTGACGGAAACATATCAAACCGCAGACTGGGGACAAACAGACGAAAGGACATTCATCGGCTTGTACCGTACCGAGTCCCATGCTCAAATTTCACTTCTTCAGCCCTTTCCCCATTCCTCATACTCATGCCATCCAATCGTAGCAGAACAAGAAACTAGACTTCGAATATCCGGCGAACTGATATCCCGTTATCGCGCGGGGGTGGGGGGGAAAGGGGTTCACATCATTTTTGGAATACATGGCGCGATAGCTCGAGAAATCATATACAGATCCAATTCGGACAAAGCACTGGTTGAGTATCGCGTCAGCAGAACTGTATATTGCACCACTAGTCATCATCAAACGAAGACGACATATCAGATCGAGATAGCGCAATGTGGTGT
This sequence comes from Cladophialophora psammophila CBS 110553, assembly GCF_000585535.1. Taxonomy (NCBI): domain Eukaryota; kingdom Fungi; phylum Ascomycota; class Eurotiomycetes; order Chaetothyriales; family Herpotrichiellaceae; genus Cladophialophora; species Cladophialophora psammophila. The sequence goes on from NW_006912959.1 coordinate 153,424, forward strand.
TGTCGGGAGGGTATTCGCCGTGCTTCATACGAGGGGACATATGCAGAAGATATCACCGGAACAGCCCGAGGGTAGCCATGTGCGTGGAAAACGAGCAAGCTTCAGGGATGGTGTTTGTGGGGTTTGTACACATGTAGTTCGGCACCGACGAATCATCTGTCGCTAGATGGGAATGTTAGTGGCATTTCGTCCAGCAGCCTGAGGAGAGAGGGCTCTCCCTGCCGGTCGCGCCACGTTTCCCTAGCTTCGTATCGTGTGGCATCATTTCGCGTGAAAACAGAGAAATAGCGAAAGAAAAGATTGACAATGGTCTCCCAGACAAATGGTGACGGTCGAACGGTCAGTAAGTGGACCGAATCCTGGATAAAAATTCCACTGGGCAAGCAAAACTCGTTCATTCATTCATTCGTTCCGTTCCTTATCACTCGAATAGCAAAATGTCTAAAATCAAGAGGAAAATTCTAAAGAGCGTGGCCTAACGACTGGTGTACTGTACCCCAGCCCCCCCTTGACATAGCAGCTCTTGCATCCCAGTCCTCGTCCCTTGATGCCAACCAACCCTCTCGCTCTACATTTTCAAGTCGTCTTCAGCTGGCGAAACGGAAATCCAGGCGCTTATTTCCTTTATCCGTCGTAGCGGTGAGATATGCAATACGCTGATCCTCCGTCATGCTGTTCCAGACTTTGTCCCGATACCTGTTGCGCAAAACGTAGTAGACTTTGGCGAATGCGTAGATGCCAACATTTAACACGCAAAGGGACACAAGAATACGATTTCCCCGCTGGTAGCGGGGTCGATCATCTTAGTAAAACGGGTGAGTAAGCAATTTCCAATGCGGTCCCCTTGAATACGAACTCAAACTTACCTTGACGGTAGATATTGCTCGCGATGATACCGGAGCTCTGGCAAGCCATATTGTATATTGCAGCACTGACCGTGCGGCTTCGAACCGAGTTTGAATTGCGGGAATTCCACCCGACCTGAATAGCGTGCGTACTCGGGTACGAGAGAAGGACAGTCATGATGCCAAATGCTGTCCATTTGTTGATCGAGTTGATGTCGATGGCATAGATGTAAGAGAGAAAAGGCAAGGCCCACAACTGCGCGAGCAGACCGAATATCCAAAGTTGACCTACGACCTCGGCGAGGTATGTGAAGAGGAGCATCGTAATGATGTGGCCCACGGTGGATGGGACCACGAGCAAGTTCGTCTTGATGGTGCCGAATCCCAGTTGTTTCAAAGACAGGGTCAAGTATTGAGTAGGAGTCGCTAAAATCTCAGTCCAGTGCCAGTCTTGTCAGGAAAGGGGGGCGACTCACTCATTGGGGTTTGGAAGGTCAACCCAATCAGATACAGCGGCCACAAATCGTAATCTGTCAAGCTGTGCCAAAGCAACTTCGGAGTGATTGGCTGTCGGTTGTGCATAGTGCTCTTGCTGGGGTCTTCGCGGATAATTCTGTTGACCATGATGGTTTCATCGCTGGAATCCCATCAGCTTTGAAGGGTATCCAAGAGCATTGGTGGATTTCAACACCTACCGCTCCGTGAACCATCCTGTCTTGCCTCTTGCCCAGTTGGCAGTTTGACAAGGTCCAGGAGGCATCAACATGAATGCAATAAGTCCAAGGACGAAAGTCAAAAGGCCCTGCCAGGCGGTCAGCTCCAAACTCAAGGTGACGGGTAGAGTCAGGTTCCCACTTCGATGAGAAAAAGCCATCTCCAACCGGCGTAGCCAAGGTGTCCTCGGAGGTCAATGTCACGAACCCACCGTTGTCCCCAAGTACTCTACGCCCTCCACCCGAATCGGGTGAACGGTATAGAAAGAAAAG